>NC_089785.1:203669-212870 GCF_040412425.1 Macrobrachium rosenbergii
ATAGAGCATATAAGCCGAAAAGGTCCACATTACGCAATATATACAGATGGTTCTAAATCAGAACACGGAGTAGGATATGCTGCAGTGTCCCAAGACAAAACTTATCAGTTCTGTCTTCCTAATAATGCTTCGGTACTTACAGCAGAATTGTATGGAATTGCATCAGATATAAAAATAATTAAAGGATCATCATTTAATAATTTGTGATTTTCAGTGACTCGAGAAGCGCTACAGAAGCTATTCAAAGTTACAAATAAAAGAAATAATAAAGTACAACAAATTAAATAATATCTCCATAACTTATATAATACTGGAAAAAATTTAGAAATATGTTGGATCCCTGCTCATGTAGGGATCCAAGGAAATGAAGATGCAGACAGAGGAGCCAAAGAAGCAACCCACATGACAAGATCAAATGTAAATATCCCTGTTACTGATTATGTAACACTTATACATTAAAAATGGGTATCATAAATAAATGGCAATATATATGGAATGAAGAACCTAAAAGTAATAAATTGAAACAAATAGAATCTAATGTTAAACAATGGGGTTCATCATATCAGAGAGAGACACACACGCACAAGTAATTCTAACACGTCTCAGAATAGGCCATATTCGTCTGACACATGGGCACTTATGAGCAGCCCACGTGGCCAGGCTCCCGAGTGCTCAGAGTGCAGGGTGATAATAACGGTTAGACATGTGTTTTATGTGAGTGTCCAAAGTATGACCAACAACTACTGTCAACTTTTGGGAATAAATCAGTAGATGAAATTTTGTCAGATTCTTTTACATTTTCAGTCGCTCCAATTTTGTTGTTCATGAGGAACCATGTTTTGATAAAATATAAAAATAAGTAAATAATAAAAGCACGAAAACATAGCATTTGTTGCATTTAAATTAATTTCTTTTAAATATTACTTAACTTATTATGAACTTTAATATACCTTTTTGTGTGAAAGCATGAGTAAATGTATTTATTGTGTATATGTGTTACAGTATGAGAACGTGAGCATATGTGGCATTTTGTCCTAATCCTTCTGGCCAGCCCTATAAGACCTGAAAGTCAACTATGTGGTCTGGTTAAACTACTTTAATACTAACTAACTCTGTCTTAAATAATTATGTTAATTTTTATTTTACATTAAGCCATTTGGGCAGAGTTCATTAACGTCTTTTGACTCCTCCTCGGCGGCCCATTGCTTGTTTACCTGCTGTTAAAGTGTTGTTTTCTCCTTTCAAGTGTTGCAGTCCTTGCTCTGCCTCTTTGAGAGGTTTTCTTTTTGGTCCCGAGATGAAGGGCGACAGTCTTCGAGGGGGTTGGTTTGGCTGCGGCAGTGGTTGGCTACTGCTTCGGCCATATAAAAAAAAATGTGTAGTGGTCGAAACTGGCCTTTACAAGGGACTCTTAAATAGTAAATATCTGCTGTAGCATCTGTAAATTGTATGGCAGATTAACAGGGAAATCTACTTGATTACAAGTGTAAAATATAGATAATTTCATTCAGAATTCATAATTAATCAGTGATTAAGATATGTGTCCTTAATGGTCGCTGAAGGACTTCTCCCACTTCTCAAATGTTTCTGCTTTGGTAGTCATTGTATCAATTAATATTTCACGAGTGCCGTTCTTTATTCGAATGAAGACCAACTTTATTCGTATTTTGTCCTCCTACGATTTACAGGAATCATTAAAAATTATTACTAAAAATTGTAGACAAGGATGACCAAATTTTATTCAAATTACAATATATTTTCCACACTAACAATTTTCTTGCAAATTGGTCATAGTGTGAATTTTCTTTTGAATTAATGCTGTTGTAGTTCTGGGGTCAATATTAATGCACATAAAAATTAAGCACTTTGAAATAATGCTAAAGAAAAATATTAAAATGATTATGCACTGTTCTGACATCTATAATTACTATGCCTAGATATCGTCCAGTATTGTTAATGTTTCTTATTTACATACAAAATATTCCTTATATGGAGTTTGTTTTTGCGGTATAATTGTTGTCCGCAGATTCGCCCTGCTCTTAGTTCAGTATTAGTATGAAGTGCTCTGGTTTCGAGGATACTGGAATTTGCAGGATTATCGTCTTTTAAAACATGAATATAAGAAATATAATGAAAGTAAATAGAACAATGTGCTTCAGTGTTATCCAAGATCTAATCACTCGTGACATTAAAGTCTTTATTAATGAGTAAATTACACGCAAAGTGTCAATGTCAGTGAGAGTACAGAGAGGAGAATATTCAGTCTGGATCTGGACATGTCTTGTCTTCTTAAAAGTTTACCCATCCTTTATCATTTTTGCCTCTTCCGTATTCACTCTGCTTTTGGTCGTCAAAGGGACAAAGGGTCCATTATCGAGATGCAAATTTCCTTAATGGAGTCCGACCTATCTTCCTGCAAATTACTGCAGCCGAGTGGCAATGGATAAAGAGCCCTAGATTTTTCTCTCTTCTGGCAAAACTTCAATGTTTTTATTTTATTTCATTTGGATTTATATGGAATTAGAACTTTATTTCAAAAAGCAGTGTCACCCACGTCCATCAACTAAGTATTTATCGATAGAGAAAGTTAATCATTCTTGCCCGTGGAATCCTTACATGTCCTCATGAAAGCATAGATTCTTTCGTATTCATGCATTTTAAATCCGTTCCACTTGTATAACAAAATCAATATAGATACAGAAATTGTTTAGGATATTTATGGAAAGGCAAATCAAATAAATTGCAAATAAAAATTGATAGACATATATCAATCCAATCGTAAAAACCCAGATTAAAATTATGAATGTTTACAGAAACTATACAGTGGAAACAAGAGACACAGGCGCTGCTTTATAAGAGTATCATCTGCCCTATGCAAAAGTTGGACAATAAAGTTATAATCTGCATTCATATAAACTGAATAGACAACTTTTATAAGATATGATTTCTTAGCCCTCCAACGAGACATTAGCAAATGGAATATGATACATTACCCATTTGCTAAAAAAAGTTTTCTGATGACAGCATAACCAAATAATCAGAATACTCTGAGATGATCTTAGTGTAGAAAGAACATTATAAATTTGTGCTGTATTTGTTTATTCGTTTGAAGATGACAGACGAATTGCTTAATTTCTTTTTGAATCTTGCAGCAACAAAAAGGCAATCTGGTAAAATTTGGTAACCACAAAACAGGTCTAATTTGGTAAATTTTAGGAACAATTATTCTTCTGTAAAGAACGAAAGAGTTGAGGGTTATGGGGAGTCTGGTAAGCAAAATCTTAATCTATTATGGTGTTAACGTATCAATCCTTCTAGAGAAGAGAAGTAGGTCAACGAATTTCGGAAATGTTTTCCTGACTGTAGGATTAGTAGCCCGAATTACGTGGAGATACTCTCTCAAATTGTCATGTATGTTGGGTCTCTGTATGCCACCTCAGCCATCTAAAGTAATATCGGAGTAGTTCCTTGGTTGTATGAAAATTTTTTTATTTTTTCAGTTTCTGTATAACTATAAACCTATATACCTAAGATAAATGCATTTTGTAGTATTTTGTGAGCATAAAAGTTGATATCAAGAGTTACCTTTATTTTCTCCTTTTAATGGTTTTTTTTTTTCATTTCGCTTTGTTATCTAACTTTACCAGCCACCATTTGATGTAACGGGGATATATCCATAGAGCATACTCCCACACTAACTCAAGTGGAAGTGTTCTTCTTATTGTATTATTGTGCATTTACATAAAAAATTTTAAATAGGAGACTATATTTTCTCAGTAAAAACTGCTTTTTAAAATTATATTAAGTACCCATCTTTCATCATTTTCTTTGGAAAGAACACCGGTGAGCATTATCCAAAAATATGTTTGCAATCTGCACTGTGGAAATTATTTTATCTCCTCTAACTCTAGCACGTTCAGGAGCCCCTAAAAATTGAAATTTGCGGGTCCTGAATTAAGATTATTGCACTGTTATTCGGCGTCATCTTTCCTAACTGTCTTACTTCTACGTCCCAGATACTATTTATTATAAAATACTAATGAATCCCTGCGTTTGATAGCACTCTGAAATCAAGATCGTATATTGTTCATAATAATAAAATTGTTAGCAAATCAATAGAAGGTTAATGATATCATCATGCGTTACTGACTGGAAAACTGACAACACGTAATGTTTTTGTAAATAAAGTGTTCCTAACGTATAGGTTAGTTTTGTTAATTATCGTGTCAGCAAAGTAGTAGCTTCGTTACATCCAAATGCTCAATAAATTTTTTTTAGCTTACATTTTCAAGAGAATTAAAACAGAAAACACAACTGTGATGTTAGATCTTGACCCAGCCTATGCTTTTGGATATTATATTTCAAATATATCAAATGTCTTCATGTCTCCCAGCGTTCACTTACAGAGCGACTTTTTATTTACCTTTTTTTTCAGAATGAAGAGAAAATTCGCACGATAATGTTCAAGATCAAGCGAATAAGTAACGATCCTTTTTGGGAAGCGTGATGTATGCACCATTGTCCTATGGTCTCGAATTATTATTTTTTTTTTTGCTTCGGAGATCTTTGAATAAAGCCGTTTTCCGAATATTAAATAACCCTTCAAAGTAACTGGTAAATCAGAGTAATAGTTTTTTTTATTTCATTTTAGCTTAATGAACAACATTAAAAAAGAATTTAGTTTTAGAAATTCAAAGTCCAATATTAAAGGACATTTTCTTCCTAAAAACAGGTATCAAAGATACGCAACGAAATTTCTTGTCTAGAACGATTAATCTGCAGACGACGAAAAAGAGAATCAATTTTGTTCTTAAAATAATTAGCTGCTCCTCAGCAGCTTTCTCAGTAATTCGGTATTTTATAAAAGTTAAGTTAATAAAAGTTTCCTATAATTATTCTTATATATATATATATATATATATATATATATATATATATATATATATATATATATATATATATATATATATATATATATATATATATATTGTCACAAGTGATCAAGCACCTGGTTATTACACGAATAATAATACAAAAAAGTTACCTCACTTCGACCAGATACTTTGAAACCTCATAACAAATATATTAAGACTGAATACTCTAGAGATACAGTGACCCAATAAAACTTACTTATCACTTGAGAAAATCAATTTAACTTTATCAAGTTATGGATGAGGCAAAAATTAATGTTATAAACAGACTAGTGGAAAATGGGTATCACTTCAACAAACAATATAACGGTTTCCCTGGTTCTGTTGCACCTAGATATGTCTCTGGTGAACAAACAGATATATCACTTATCTTGTACACACTAACTAATTTCTCTAATTACTGGTGGTCAAAATGAAATGCTATGCTTTTAAAACTGTAAACAAACAAATTTATTTCTAAGTTCAAAAGTTATATGCAGAGTTCACAATCTCAAAAAGATTTACTATTGATTGATAACAGTGTAAGGTTTAAGTATTTCTTAATCAAGGTTAATTCACACAACTTTAATTTATTAAGAAAGCAATTTGGTTAAGTAAGATTCAAGCCATTAACTATCCCTCAAGTTTTAAACATATACCTGATTAATTAAATTCAACACAAACGTTCACCAAAATATTACAGACTGGAATCCATATAAATATTTTCTGAAATCTCAATAATAAGTATGCACTAACAAAATGCTAAGTAATCACCAGTACAAAAGTTTGTAAAACAGTAATTATAAAATTATAGTAATATGATAACACAGACATATAAGAATGAAATTTGCAAAAATGGAAATATACCAATAGCAATTTCACTAAAACAAAAATATGTATAGAGATTACATCAGTCTTTCAAAAGATTACCTTCACTTTTAAAAAAGGTTAAATTCACGTCTTTCTAAGACTTTCACAGTGACAACACTGCCAAGTCACAATGACACACAATGATATATAATTAGCAGCAAGACACATTAGAACTCACTATAAGAGATATCATTCACCTCTTATCAAAATAATAATTCTCTTTCACCTAGAACATCATTTTAACTCTTAACATAACAAAAACCAGTAAACATCACTTTACCTTTTTATAAGTGTTTCACCATTACACACTTTCCACAATGCTTGCAAAATATAAATACCTCAGATCACCTCTTACAAAATGAATACACTTCTTGGGTGAGTTTAACAAAACTCTTACAAACAGGAAAGCAGCCAGTATAACAATAATTGAGAGAGAGAGAGACACCCTATTTCCAGCAAACCCTGTTCCTGACTAAGTGTTTTTGGATCAGTACTGCTCTTTTATCTCCAAGCCCCCCCAGAATACATAATACATAAAGTATACATACATTATACATACAGGTATACATGTGTGGTATACATACAGGGCATTCTAAGGCTCAGAAGAAAATATGCCAGAGCTCTTATCAATGATTGACATCATCCGCTGGACACTCAAACACTTGAACAAACAGAAGGAAGTATTTGCAACCCAAAACTGGCTCGCTGTCAGCATGTCAACTTCAACTCTCTCTCTGTTCCTCATTCCATTACTCAAGATCATGGAAAAGAATAAGCATAGACACAGTTAAAAACCATGGATTAGGCACACATGTTAAATGCATAAAAGGCAATTTGCCATTTGGCTGTCAAGTCATCAGAAAAGACAAGAGAGCCTCCTGGACCCCAAATAACTGAGTAAACACAGGAAATGGGCTAAGTGATATGGTTAAAAAAATATCTCCATCTCTCTCTACAGCACGCTAAAAATTCGAGTCTATAACTCCCATTACACAATTTTATATACTGCATAATACATTAAACAAATAGAAAAAACATATCAAGACACTTTAAGATTACATGACACAGAATTTATATGTAAGAAAAAGACATTTTAAACTCATATCTCACAACAAATGACGAATCTGTGAGCAAAACATCACAAATTTCACAGAGATACATATAATATTTGTAGAATGATTCTATATATTATAACATCTATATAATATATATATATATATATATATATATATATATATATATATATATATATATATATAATGTGTGTGTGTGTGTGTGTGTGTGTGTGTGTGTGTGTGTGTAGGTATGTATACTGAATACAGTTAAGAAATAAAACTTCACACAATGGATCAGAGTCCCTTCTGAGGACTCCTCACACTAGCTGATTTTCAAGGAGCGTTGTACATTGAGTAGTCTACCCAAATAAGGCAGAAATTCTTCCAAGCAAGAGAGCTGACAGGCTGCTAAGCAATCACTACAATAAGTCCTGGAAATAGATTATCTAGATAGCAACTTATGTATATTAAAGATCTCATTAGCAATAAAATATTCCTCAATGGAGGAAGGATTACTTTATGTTATTTAGCAAGAATTTTAACACCATGGAAGGATAATTAAACTATATCAATGCAAGGATCAATTCATTTATGGGACGTAATTCATGAGGGAAATCGGCAAGCTAGGTTTTGTTACTGGGGATGTATGAGGAGAGATGGAATTTTTGATGCAAGGAAAATGAGAGATTCCATAAAAGATATAGACACTTTTGAATCAATTGTTAAGCTGGCAAACCTATTCCCTCTTATGAATCATCCCTCACCTGAATTTCCATTGGCTGGCTGTTCACAACAACTCCCGCTCACGGCCTACAGCTCTGTGTGGAGGACTATCCTCTTTCCTACCCGAGTAGTCTTATCATTAAAGTAATTTTGATCCTAAGCTAAGAGGCAGAGAGGCTGAACAGGTCATATTTCTAAAGACTACATATATATATATATATATATATATATATATATATATATATAAATATAGATATATGATGCCATTCTTGTTTTATTATTCTTTCTGCTATTCGTTGTCAAGTTAAGAAGATTACTTTCTTTAGAGATGCCTATCGTTCTGGCTTTGTTATGCAGTAGCGTGTTTTCTGTTTCAGGAGACTTGAAGAAGAAGCAATGTAGTTTTCTTTACTTCATTAACACAATAATAAAGTTACAGTAGTAGGTATACAAATGAATTGCAGCGCAAAGTCATAATGGCTTCGTAACCACGACACACTTCGAGTTTTGCTTTATGTTCCAGAACATCACTGAACCCAGGCGTTTAAAACACAACAACTTTTGTTGGCCTCGATACAAGGCAAATAAGAAATTAGGTCTAGCTTTGTCATGAAATTACAGTCAAAACTCCAAACTTATTCCCTTTTCTCTGTTCGTCTGTGTGTGTGTGTTCGTTTCTTAAAACTGTCTCTATCAACGTCTATCACTGAAGGTTTCTCTATCTTACGTCGCACTCAATTTCTAGTTATATTCTTACATTACATACGTACACACACACACACACACACACACACACACACACACATATATATATATATATATATATATATATATATATATATATATATATATATATATATATATATATATATATAATATATATATCTCATATATACTCTCTCTTCTCTACTCTTTCTCATATATATATATATATATATATATACATATATATATATGTAACGAGGCAAATTAACACCTTTTTTTGAAGATTAATGCGTAGCGATGCTCAAGTCTTTATTCATGAAGCGGAGCGTATGGACGTTCGCTCACGGCAACACCCCATCTATTTTTTCTCCTCTTTCTCTCTCTCTCTCTCTCTCTCTCTCTCTCTCTCTCTCTCTCTCTCTCTCTCTCTCTCTCTCTCCGTGTATCACCTCTCTCTCTCTCTCTCTGTATCGCTCTCTCTCTCTCTCTCTCATCGTTTTCCGAAGTTCACCCACGAATCGCACTCATTCTCACCAAATCGATTAAATGGACCATTTAAAGAAACGCAATAGTTTCTACAAAAAATAGGTTTATTATTCAAATAATAACCCAACAAGAAATGAATAAAACAAAGCAAAGAATTAAAATGCATAATAAATGAAATATCGGGATTAGATAACTAGCTCTGAACTTTGCAAAACACTTCTGATTAAAGAAATTCTCACACTATAGCTAATAGCCTGAAATATCCAAACTCACACATACTCCCAAATCAACAATTAGTCATGTCAAAACCAGTCTACCACATGTTATTCGAAACAGTCCACACTGTCCACCGACATCTCAGACATCTGTCGGAAGAATTAACATGATAAACTCCCAAAAATATATGAAATGCAAAACACAATAATGGAAAGTGTAAAATGCATAGCGGATAT
>NC_089785.1:213370-225870 GCF_040412425.1 Macrobrachium rosenbergii
GATGTCTTCATGTTGCCGTACTTTGGGGAGATGTTGGGTTGGCGAAAACGATTCGCGAGCGCCACATTTAACATGGGCTTGTGCAGTTGCGAGCCATTCATCTTGTAGTCTAGGAACATTAGCCAAATTTATAAGGCAAGATGGAAAAAGATGTAGAAAGCTGAATTTTTCAGTAATGATACTCCAAGACATGCTGGATTCAAATCTGCAAAGACCCCAAAAATCCTCCTTGTGCTAATTGTGTTAGAGCCCAAAATCCAAGATGGCCGCCATTTCCACTAATATTAGCGTATCTCTCATACGAATCTCACTTAGGCTATGTGCAATTAATACCTAATTTATGTGTTTCTTGAATGAGAACTGAATAAGATATTTTAGGTATATAATCTTGGCCTTTTACTTAAAAAAAAAAATGTCAGGAATATATAATATTTCAATTACCAGGACTACATACATTGGAAATTTAACAAACCTTTTACAACTGCATACATTTATGACATAGTAATCATTATTTAAGGTTACTAGCCTTCAGGGGATGTACCAATATAAAAAAGACGGTCTTAACTCGAGTCTCAAAGTCGCAAGATCACAGGTTAAATTGCAGAGGTACCTGTTAAAAATTAGGCTGATTCCAAAACACGAATCTCCTGCTATAGTGGCTTAGTGAGATTTAAGATAAGATAATTTTACCACCACATATACATGCATTTGAATCGCATTAAACATATAACAAAAATCTAAATTCCTAAAAGAAAAAAATTCGAAACTTCACTTTTCTAGACAAATACGTTAATAATGAAATTCATTATTATTGTCATCACTGTCATCTAGAGGATAAGCATTATTGCACGTTATACCAGTGCATGAGGAGCACATTTCCGAGCAGTTCAAACCAGTTTTGCGACATTTGCATTTCTTGCCACAGCCTGTCTTACATCCGCAAGAGATACCATGCGTAAAATATGGTCAGGAGCCACAGGTCTATCAGTGCAAATCGGAATGAGCTTGTTCTCGTATTTCCATCCCAATCAGTAGGTTGTAGATTATTAACGTTGCTAACCACTCCTGCATTGCAAAGTAAGCACGGTATGCATGAAACTTTGCAGCCGCTGAAGTTGAGGAAGGCTCTCGAGTTCGAAGGTACAAGCAGATTTTTTTAATTTTCTGCATATATAGGACAAATCGAAGTCTATCAAGGGTCTGGTGATGTGTCATCACCTTTATACAGTTTGAGCAAGAAGCTTTCCCCTGCGCTTGCGATCTCGTCGTGTAGCATCAACATTCTTGAATGAATCTAGTGCCTGCCAGTCATACTGTTCCAGTACCTTTAAGGCCTTCTTTTTTTTCCTACTTTAAACAGAGCTGACACTGTATCGCACCCTGTAATTGCATGTGCGGTCAGCAAATGCTTCCTGGTATTTGGATGCAGAGCTCCATGATGTCATATATGCTATAAACGGCATCCCGTGCATACTGCATGTAAAGATTTCATTTAGCACGGTCGAGTAGCATCACTAACAGGTCTGTGTCCTTTCCAACTAAGATTACTGGACGATCTGTGCTGAATGCATGCTCAACTGCTGTGTCACTGATAAGAAATCAGCATCTGCCTGACTTTTGAAGGCATGTTACACCTAAAGTGGTCAATTCATCCATCAGAGCGACAATGAATCTGGCTTTGTTTTGTCGATTGGCTAAGAATGAACGTTGGCTGTTAGTTACAGTCATGCCAAGTTCAAACAGGATATCTGGGGCCACATTTTGGCCGGCCGTACGACGAGTTTGCTCTGCAACTTTGTTGAAAAGTATGGGTTACTGTACCCATCGAAGCAAATGATTGCTCCTGTGCCATAATTATTGAGAACATAACCTGAATAGTTATCAATAATGTCTTTATATGTACCATCATTTGGCCATATAACGCTCTGTAATAAGTGACCGCCATCGACTACATAAAGTGGATTTTGTAGATCACCAATGGGGCTTGGATTGACATATGCTTTCAATGCATTGGCTAATACACTTCTGGTATTTTTACGCATTATACCATTCTCAAATATTGATGGTGGTTGCTTGCTGAATTCATGTTTTAGATGGTCCTTCATCTCAGAACGATTTTGTATCACACAGGTGACACGCATGAAGAGTGACATGGGGTTAATTTCCACTTTGCTATGGCAATAGATATTACTTTATCATTTCTCTTGAGCTTCGCATCAGTATAACTGATTCCAGTTAGTCTGCTCGCAGCTTCCTCCCCCAACTTTTATGGCTGATCAGCATTGGCAGTTTTGGGGCCACTACGCCAGTAGCATGCAGACTAACTTATCCTTGTTTTCCCCACTGTATGAGAATGGTGCATGCTGATAAGTAAGCCTTGAACTTGTTGAAATGTGCACCATCTCTTGCAGTTGTAGTTGCACGAAGGTCTTTATGCTGATCACTGGTAAGTGATTGTGTTCCAGTGAATGATTCCAGAGATTCGCATATTGGAGCAGTTTGGGGTAGGATGTGGACCATTTTAGCTTGTGTGCTCGCTGTTATACCCCGTCCATGAGCAATACCTTCTGCCTTGAGCATTCTCATCAGGATCTGTTCTATAGTCTGATCTGTAAATACCCCACACCAGAACCTATCTCATCTTCTTATTGTCCAGTACCCCTCTGAGGTGAACTTTATATTGGGACTCACTCATGATGCTCTGGAAGTTCCTTCATCTGGTCAAGGTAGAGACGAGCTGATTTGGCATATGCAGTGTGACCTCCAGCATGGAAAATTGGAATCATCTTCACAATACAGTACAAGTGTAGCTCCCAGTCTCCGGTTCTCTCTGCTCGAATGAAGAACAGTAGGATTCTAATAATTTTCATGTACTCTATCCATAGTTTGCAACAAACAAAAGTAATAGAATATGATTCTTGCCTTTTTCCTTAGACCTAAAAACATAAATTAAGTGTTAAACACGAACAAAGTTAAACTTGTTATTCATTTTTCACTCTAGAAAAGCTGAAATTATTGTCTCATTGCATGAAATACAAAAAAATTCACTATTATAACTGACAGGTGGCGGCCATCTTGGATTTTTGGTCCTCATGCATTTAGCACAAGGGTGATTTTTGGGGTCTTTACATATTTGAATTCAGTAGGTTTTGGAGTATTATTCCTGAGAAAATCAGCTTTCTACATTTTTTTCCCATCATTTCACCTATTATAATTGACAGGTGGCGGCCATCTTGGATTTTTGGTCCTCATGCATTTAGCACAGGGGTGATTTTTGGGGTCTTGACATATTTGAATTCAGTAGGTTTTGGAGTATTATTCCTGAAAAAATCAGCTTTCTACATTTTTTTTCCATCATTTCACCTAATGTTCCTGGGCTATTGGTCGGATCGCTGGGAAACGGAATACATTCAGCTTGGACTGGTGCAGTCGCAAGCCTTTCATCTTGGTCGGATCACTGTTGGCGTGCGCAGTCGCAGACCTTTCAGCATGAGGCAGTACCAGGAGTGAAACGTCTAAAGTAATGCATTTTTTTAAAAGAACTGATTGTGGTATAGTCTCTGTGTTATGAGATATTTATAACTTTTGCACCTAGATCCTTTGAGGTGGGGTCCACCTCAGGTGCACGGGCCGAGCTACTGTAATTGCTCGCGAGGGTGACCTTTGAAAAGTTGGGTTAGCTATTCGCAGGGTCCATTTTGACTATACACAGCATATAGGAAAATGCTGAACCATTCGCATACCACAGGAAATCGCAGAGCTCCTTGGCGACAGGACACGGGCAGTGAAAATGCGGATTCAGCTTAAATTGTTCTAGAAGCTGAACCGGTTATAATTCCGGATTTAAAAAGAACAATTGTGCACGAGTACTTCATGACCCCTTGAAGTACAGAGGGCGTGTCTTTGTTGAACATTGAACTTGGTGATGTCATGAGAGTGTGTTCATTTGTGCATTGCATAATGAATATAATAAGAGGGATCATTGAATGATTGGGCATTGCGATCAATTATTTGTATAATTGAGCATGTGAACCGTGAAAATTCACATGGAGACTGTCGCAGAGGACTTTTGTGATGTGAGTACATCTCATACACATTTTAGACTTTACTTTCAGAACTATGAACAGTGAAATTTTGTGTTTCTGCAATTTTTACATTTTCTGGTTTTTTAATGTTTTTTCTTTCACAGGTATTCCATTCCATTCCATTCCATTTCTCTCTCCTTCAAGGAAGGGAGTGGTATGACATTTTTGAGATGACCTGATTTTATTAATTGACTTGTTTATGATTTGAAGGACAAATGATTTATTATTTGTATTTCCTTAAGTAATTGGGTGTTTATGATTTTGGACCTTATTTCCTTAGAAGAACTTTTGATAGTTATAATGAATCATTGGATTTCATTCTTCGTAATTTTTAAGAAGTTATTTTCGTTTTTTTTTTTTGTCAATAAAGATTTAGTTTTGTACTTAGTATCTCATTCCAGTAGTCCTTAGAATTTTGTTAGGGAAAAGTATAACTTATGATGTCAGCTCATGTTACATGCTATCACTCACATACTGTATCTCAGGAAAAGTGAGATACCAACCTCTGTTCATAGAACTTAAATAAAGGAGACTTTGGCCAAATAAAGTGTATATATATATATATATATTGGCCTTTACATATATATATATATATATATATATATATATATATATATATATATATATATATATATATATATATATATATATATATATATATATATATATATATATATATATATATATATATATATATATATATATATATATATATATATATATATTTATATATTATATATATATATATATATATATATATATATATATATATATATATATATATATATATATATATATATATATATTATATATATATATATATATATAATATATATATATACTTGAAATATACTTTTGCTTAATGATAAAATAATATTGCCAAGACCAGGAAGAACATTCTTTATTACAAGCTTTCCCGAGGTATAAAACGTCATCATCAGGCTGAAAAAACCGACAAGGATGAGAATCAATAAAATTACAATAAAATGAATTGTCATAATAAATCTTCAGCAAAAATACTAACGAAATATAAAATGAACAAGTAAATACAAACTAAAAGGGTGAGACGTAAAATAACGAAAAATTAAAAACACAAACATAAAAATATGAAAATAAAACTATAGTGAAATGTAAACAAACTACCACTCACAAAGTAAAATATTTAACGACCTAATTGAGTACCTACTATGAAATTACGATAGCTAGTTGAATACCAGACGAGTTGTTGTTCAATTCCGGCTTCATCTTTTTTAATAGTCAGCGACTCTGAAATTAAAAGGTCCAGTCTGTTTGAACAAAAAGACAGTACCCGAAAATCCAGGTCAGTGAAAGGATGGTCCTGTGCTAAACTGTGTTCTCTAATGGCAGAAAAGGGTGGTTTGGAAAGGGGAAACCTAGTTCTAATAGAAAGACCTCTGTGTTTCGTTATTTTACGTCTCACCCTTTTAGTTTGTATTTACTTGTTCATTTTATATTTCGTTAGTATTTTTGCTGAAGATTTATTATGACAATTCATTTTATTGTAATTTTATTGATTCTCATCCTTGTCGGTTTTTTTCAGCCTGATGATGAGGTTTTATACCTCGAAAAGCTTGTAATAAAGAATGTTCTTCCTGGTCTTGGCAATATTATTTATCATTAAGCTATATATATATATATATATACATATATATATATATATATATATATATATATATATATATATATATATATATATATATTTATATATATATATATATATATATATATATATATATATATATATATATATATATATATATGTTTATACATATACATATATATATATATATATATATATATACATATATATATATATATATATATATATATATATATATATATATATATATATATATATATATATGTTTATATATATATATACATACATACATATATATATATATATATATATATATATATATATATATATATATATATATATATATATATATATATATATATATATACATATATCTGGGAGACGCAGTTTACCGTCCTTTTCCCATCTAACGTATATAGTATTTACTACGTTATTTGGCTACCGTTGGCTTTTAATAATGAAATAATTTGCAAAAAAAAAAAAAAAAAAATTTGAAAAATATAGAAAAGCAAGCAACAATGGTTAATATCGGCATCTTTTTATTACTAAGTAAATGAAAAAGTTGAGTTTTTAATTCTAGACTAAACCCAGATTGTTCGGCGTTGATGAAAGACTCAAGGTTTGAGAGGCTCACCTTGTCCTCTTTGATCAAGCTGCAGTGGAATGCACACCCAATGCTTATTCATTCCAGTTCGCTGTTTCTGCACATTCGTTTTATCCATGCAGATTCCAGCACTGATATGCCAGTGGATATGAGAAGCTGAGAAACAACACTCGAGTTAGAAGGGCGTTTGCATGGTGGTGCTTCAGACAGTTCGCGGCGTCCTACTTGAAATCAGCTGTTTTGCAGAGAGAACGACGACACCAGTGGAAGGACGGATCAACAACAAGGAGAGGCAAACGAATATTATTAATCAACATTAATCAACGTAAATCAAAGACAAAACCAACCGATACAAATTTTAAATCATTCTTTGTGAAGTCAGTTCACTAATAAATGCTGTGGAAAATGTTTGATATTTACCAACTGACTTCTTTGGAAAACTAACTTATAAGAAGTAATTAATTGCATACGGTGGATATCTCAGAACAAAGAAAATGTTTGGCAAACACGACCTCTATACAATAAGAACCCCCCCCCCCCCAACCTTCTCTCGCTTCACATACGCAAACACACACACATACCCACGAACTCAAACACCTACACCTATAAATATATACAGAGAGAGAGAGAGAGAGAGAGAGAGAGAGAGAGAGAGAGAGAGAGAGAGTGGGGCCGTACTTATTTTTTGTGACCGTATTTAACTATACTGAAAATGTTTGAATGTAAGGATTTTTAAAAATATTTTATTGTATATCTATTTCATAAAGCTTCATAACTCAATTGACATTTTACTTTCATACATACATACATACATACATACATATATACATACATACATACATACATACATACATACATACATACATACATACCTATCAATGTGGTAGGCATTATTTTTATATTTTGTCTGTGTAACAAAACACACAGAGGCACATGTCTTATTTTCATAAATTATTATTATTTTTTTTTTAAATATACGGTACCAAAACTCTCGAAATCCTATGCTCTGAAGTTTCGGATAAAGATCTTTTATACGAAATATTTTTCTGCAAAATATCTTCCTCTGAAAGCACTCGACTAGGCACTTATGAGCGTATTTCCCCCTTAGCACCTCATTGCTTTGTAGGGTCTAGAAGTTACAGCCTTTTCCCATTTGCTTAAATTGTTATTACCCATCTTCTTTCTTCTAGTTTAACTTTCCCTATATAGGTTTCCCATTCTGTAAATTGGTTCACTTTTTCTTTCTTTTAGCACACGCACAACGCGCATAAGTTCTTGAGCAGGGTGACACTTGTTGTGTGACTTTTAACCCGCTGGCTTTGCTTGTGAATCTTACCTTTACTTATTCATATCAAAATTGTATACTGAAGAAAAAAAGATATACTGAGGTAATCTTGGTATTAGTATTCCTAAACTTCAAACTTATAACAACTCCATTTTTAACTTCCCCAACTGCAGATTGTATCTATGTGAAAGCTTATTGTCATCTGGTCTGGATACCTTTTTTCCAAGTTTCAAACCTCCTGTTGCAGGTTTTTCCGTTTGTTGGGATTGTTATTTTCAAGGTTTGTAAAATCATACCTTATTTACATACCAGATATAATTCGGTCTTTCTTGTATCCACTTGCACATAAAACGTTTAGTAATCTACGAAGATGGAATCCTTTCTTTAAGAAAGATTTACATATTCCGAAAACCTAAATGGAGATGAGAATAGTGATTATAATCAAACCTGATAAGGTAAAGGTGTGGTACAGACCCGGGTATATATCCTAAATGGTGAATCTAAATGAATCAGGTGACCCCAATTTCTACAGAATTTTTTAAATTGAGGACAGGGTTAATAGATTCTCCAATTAATTAGCAGGTCAGAACCTTATTGACAGTGATGCTTAACAACTGTTGCTTAGCACTGGTACTTCATGTGAAACATTGTATGGTTTACCTAAGGATTACCTGCTCGACCCATTTTGACTTCGTATGATACAAAAAATTATAAATTAGGAAAATTTTGGTTTCATTAATAAATACTCGTATAGAACTCGAAGCAATTTAAGAACACAATTTTAAGGCAAAACTGATTTGTACATGGTTAGTCTGGATATCTCAGAACAAAGAAACTGTTTGGCAAATACGACATCTATACAATAAAACTTTCCCCCCTCCCTTCTCTCTCTCCACCTCTGGGGGAAACAATTGAGATCGTTTTAAGTAAAAGTTTTTGCTGAAACTGACACTGTGTTCAAAGATTCTAACTGCGATAATTTTAGGAAACTTTTACAGCTGACAGCGAGGGACACTGCCTTTCTTTTCAGTGGTGTTACATACTGTCAAGCTGACGAAATGGCAATGGGGTCACCACTCGGCACGATCCTTGCCAATATTGTTGTGTTCGATAGTGGATCGTTTTCTCGACAATATCCCTCTGGCTATCCTTCCTCTCCTTCATTGTGGGTATGTCAATGACAATTTTTTACTTTCTAGAGATAGAGAAAGAGCTAATATGTTTCTCCAGTATGCTGATGTGGCACATGACACACTCAAATGTTGAGCATGACAACGACAGGAAGTTACTCTTTCTGAAAGTTATAGTAACTCAAGAAAACAGCCGTTTTAATTCATCAGTGCCCAGAGAAGGACATTTACAGGTAAAGGTTTAAATGTTTATAATCGTTACTGTTTTAATTTCAAATTAAAGTATTTGGTTATTGTCTTCCAAAAGGCTTTTACCTTGACTAACAGCTGGTCTCGATTCAAATGCGAAATAAAATTTGTATACAAATATTTCGTAGACAACTTTTACCCTTCCAGGCTTGTTTTTACATATTTAAATGAATTTCTCAATAATAAATATTACCCAATTTGCAGATAAAAGACAAGCATCGTTTGTTTATTTTCTTGCCCACGATGTAGTCAAGGGAGACACATAGATGCCTCACGCTGCCTGCTGAAAGCTCGAATTGACTGACGAACGGAGATTATCTATAGAATTGGAGCCAAATGACCTAATCTGGAGCTCTCTAATATTCGAGAGCATGCAAAAAAGTTGTAAAACTGAGATTGTATATAAACATTTTAAAATACGCTCCTAAGTTCCCAGTTCTTTACCCGCCTTTCCCGAGGGACACAGGACCAAGGACAGAAAGTTGTCTGCAGAAATAACATTCCTTTATAGTTAACGTTTCAAGGACTCAGTCTCATTCTGACAGTCGTAATAATACACTGAACTAAGATTATAAAAACAGACCCCAAGTTTAAATTACAACCAAAATAAAATATCAATTTATAGTAGTAAATACAAGAAAAAGAAAAAAAAACGTTACCCATTCAACGATGTGTAAAAGCTGAATGGCATAAAGAATTCCAGACCAGGCTAAACTCTCGGGTCAGGGGAGAGAGTTGTGGAGATGTTTCAGTTAACAGTTGTAATAACAGTTTAATAAATAGTATATATATATATATATATATATATATATATATATATATATATATATATATATATATATATATATATATATATATATATATATATATATATATTGTCACCAAGTGTTCCAAGTACCTGGTTATTACACAGTTAATCATAGAATTCAAAAATTTACCTCTTTTCAGATACCTGAACTCTCATAACAATAAAATTATGACTGAGTACTCTAAAGGCAACAGTGATCCCCTAAAAGCTTACTAATCACATGAAAAATCAAAATAAGTTTATCAAAACAACTGTGAGGTATCACCGTTTTAACAAGAAACATACTAAAGTAAGTTCATCACTCCATCAAACAACTTTAACTGTTTCCCTGGTCTTAATTCACTTCAGCAAAACTAAAGGAACAAACATGTTTATTGCTTTGCCTTATGCACACAATTAATCCTATCACAGGCGGTCAGTAAATGAAACACTTGTAAAAATCTTAAATTAAAAAATTTATTTTTAAATTCAAAATTTATAATCAGAATTCACAATCTGAAAAAAAATTTACTATTACTTGAAAACAACACAAAATTTAATTAATTCTTGAGTTAAATTACAAAGGTTAATTTTTCAAGAAATTAAATCAATCAAGCAAAATTTAAACTATATAGAAATACTTAAGATTTGAAAAGAAAATCTAAGTAAATGAAAATTAAATTTAGTTTGCATTGTTAAATTATTAAGTAATACTTAAAATACTAAGTAAATAAATGTTAAATCACCACTACATAAAATGTGAAAAACTAGGAGATTGCAAATACAAGATGTCAGGTTAGGTGGTTCTTTGTAAGGAACAATCATATTCTGATTGTTTCCTTCAGTCTGGTTGTCTCTCCTGTAATTTCAATTTGCCACTTTGGCAGGTGAGGTGTCGTCCGCCGAGTGTTGTGTGATGACAAGCAGTCAGTAGCAGGCCAGCATGGAGTCAAGAAGCAGTTAGTATTAGTCAGTAGCAGGCCAGCAAGGAGTATGACCTCATCGTGTGGAGTATGACCTCATCATTTGGAGTATGACGTTGTTTGGAGCGTGACTTCGTCTGCAGTTCAACCTGTTTTGGATGTTCGCTACATTTGAGTGTTCTGGTCCTAGGATGGCGGACTTGCTTGTGGTGAAGAGTGACTTCATCTGCAGTCCGACCTGTTTTGGATGTTTGTTGCATTTGGGTGTTCTGGTCCGAGTATGGTGGACCGGCTTTATGTTGGATGTTCACCTCTTCAGTTTGACCCTATGGTTGTCGTATTAAACCCAATTGTATCTGTAAGACGTATTATGATTTGCGTGTGTTATGGATTCATTGCATTTTTGGGTTTAATGTATTCATTGGGACAAAGTTCATGCAACGACGTGTGTGTTTGTTCGTCCTATAAAGACAATTTTTGTGTGGGTCATTTGTTTCATTTGTAAATTTCAGATTTGTGCTCTGTGGTCATATCTGATGTGTTTTTCTGACTCCTGTTTAACATAATGTTAATAACTGTTTAATGTTAATGACTTTATATTTACATTTGCTGATTAGATAGTTTATTGAATTTTCTTTTTTTGCTACTGACTCATTTGCATAAATATTGATGAACCTGACTCATCTGTACAATTGTATATACGTTTAAAGTTTGTAAATAAATTGGTATTAAGGTTACCTCTTTGGTTTTAGTTTGCTCCTTCCTCCATTGTCTGCTTCAATTTCTGCCAGTCATTCCAGTCCCAATATTTTTTGTTTAAAAGAACCTGATGAACCCAAGAGTGCTTCATGACAAAGAACATACAAAAATACACAAAAGATTTACCATAAACAATTTCACTAAGGTAAAAATCCCTTAGTATACCTTATTATACCATGGTAATAATAAGTAAAATTCACTTTACCTTACACAAGCTTGTGAAAACTTTCACAAAATCACCACAGATGCAGCTGCTCAAGATTCACAAAAAATCTTTTTTGTTACGCGACATTAATATATACACTTTTTACTACTGTTATCAGATCTCAAAGGTTAAGATTAATATCAATGACCACAAAAAATTTTATGTCAATAACTTCTCTCTTTTGAAGAGAGAGAGAGAGAGAGAGAGAGAGAGAGAGAGAGAGAGAGAGAGAGAGAGAGAGAGAGCCACATGAAAGGTCTCTGAAATCAGAATGAGGAAATTTTTAAGTTTCCAGCCAGAAGTAAAACAATCTGATGACATCATTACCTGAGCAAAATGTCTTGAGGCCAAAACTAATGAGTTAGAACAATATGTGGTCAGAGAAATGTAATTTTAAACATGACGCAATTGCCAATTGCATTGGTGCATTAACTTGTTCGCATTTCTCAAAAAGGCACGTGTCTGTACCGGAAAATCGTATGGGACAAAGCTTTTAATGAAATCTTAATACGATTGATCTAATACACATGTGGCTAATCATGATTAGCATGTTTTTAAAACAAGACAAAGATCCAAAGTAGGTTTCCAGAACAGAGCAGCCTATTGTTATCTTGACCTGTCAACATCTTATCTTTAGCGATGACACTCGAAGCAAAACAAAGCATTCACAGAACATATGTGGCTTAGAGACAAAATACGTGATTGTACACTATCTTATTATTAAAAATGTATATTTAATTTTAAATTACGCTGTTAAGTTATCTAAATCATTAATTCTTGTGAGATCTGACATAACACTTCATATGATATTTAAACAATTATTATCATCACACAGAATACATGATATAGAAA
>NC_089785.1:230870-241696 GCF_040412425.1 Macrobrachium rosenbergii
AAATGATCACAGAATAGACTGGGAAAATATGAGTTTTCTGTACAGGAACACCAACAAACATCTAGACTGGTTGTAGAGAACGCCTTCTTGCTAACTTGCGCCAACAACACGATGGCAGGGAACACCGAAACGGTTTTGAAGACAGCATATCTAGAAAAAATCGTATACTCCACAGTAGCAAGGAAACGAAGAAAACGCAAGAGAACGCACGGAAAACGGACATCTGGAACCAGGGGGGATCAGAGAAAGACCAAGGTCAAGAGAGGGTGGAGGTCATACAGGAAGAGCTAGGCGATTATAGGATTAAAAGTTCCCAGCACACAGATATAAAATACAGCCGGACTATGCATGCTTGCTCATTGTACGGATATTACTTGATAATGTGGACTGTTTGTCCAAGAAAGCTTGTAACTTTTTGAATGAAAACTCCATTAGATACCATCCAGTTTGAATGAGGTCCTTTTAGTAATATATATATATGTGTGTGTGTGTGTGTCTGTGTGTGTATGTTTATATGTATGTATGCATGTATGTATATAGAACTAAAGGGCCCGTAAAAATCCATACACGGCACAACAATACATTTTGATCAACAATGTTCTATAATATCCATCGCTGGTGAATATAGCTATTTGACAGGTGACAATCATATTTATATAACATACTCGGTGGACAGACGACGCACTTGATGTCTGAGATGGCCCTGTCCTTAAGAAATGACCTGCCTTGTTTCAGCTAGAGTTACCTTTCAACTGTGTCGAGTTTGCTGACTCTTTAAGCTTGAGAGTAAGGACTGGGATTATAACAGTCCTCGGACAGATTCCAATTCCTTCTTTCATTGATTATGGTGTATTTTTTAATCTTTTTTTTGTATTGACGGCTACTACAATTTCCACTTTCCTCCTGACTTTTGACCGCCATCATCAATGAAACAAGGAACTGGATCTGTTAGAAGGACAAAGAGAATCCCAGGCCTTGTTCGCAAGCTGACGTTCCAGCAGTCACTCCTCAATGCTCGACGTAGGTAGAAGGTCACCAGGACTGAAAACAAGGCATGTCATTTAAAACGACAACGGCATCTCAGAAATACCACCTGTTTCTTCTTGTCACACGTGTGTGTGAGCCATGTTAACATCTTCATGGTTGTCACCCACCAAATATCCATTTTCATTTATGATCAAAATGTATCGTTGTGTCGTAAGCAGTGTTTTTAGGTCTTGTACATACATACATACATACATACATACATACATACACACACACACACACACACACACACACACACACACACACACACACACACACACATATATATATATATATATATATATATATATATATATATATATATATATATATATATATATATATATATATATATATATATATATATATATATATATATATATAACTTCTGTTATAGATCCAAGAAGATTGAGGATAGACATGTTTGATTTCTGGAATACTTGCAAGGATTTGTCGTTATTCCTAATTTCATTAAATTTATGTTATGCAGGGATTTTTAACATACTCAAACTTATCTTGACTGGATGGCAGTTTAAACAAACTTTGAGGGAAACAACAAAAACAATATAATGAGTTTTAACAGAAATTTAATTTATTTAACCTTTTTTGGAGTCAGGTTTGTCAAAAAGAAAAACCAACGTTGAGAAAAACCAAAAGGCAGCACTAAACAAAAATCAGAGTTAAGAAAACAAAAAGTAGCTTTAAAAAAAAAGGCAAAATTTTTAACTTCAACAGAAAAAACTAAACATACGTTCTTTTTCTGGTCACCAAGACAGCCCCTTTGATCCACGACAGGGACAAAAACCCCACAAACCAGAAAACCCCGATGGAACGTCAGACAGCCTCATTTTGTCAGTGAAAGATGAGCAGCCCGTGGTTACACGACTACCATGGTCACACGATAACCTCAAAACGTTAATCGAAAAGGAGGGTGCTCCAATCAGTTGCTCAAAATAGACCAACGTAACCTAAAACTGCCTAGCTGCTGCTGCCACAAGCCGCTAAAGGTAGCTGTTGTACCAGACCCGACTGAAGAAGAAAACGGCAGCTCACTCTCGAAAACATCAAAACAAAAAAACTCGAAGGTATTAGGAGTCAGCAATCCAAATTAGAAGACAACGAGCGGGGAACCAGCAGTTCCTGAAAACCATCACTTGGGGAAGCTAAGAGCATAGTTTCTTTTTATTTCTGTTTGTATCTAAGCTGGTTATTTGTACGGTCTGCCTAATGTACATAAATAGGAAACCTTTAAGACCTATTATTTCACAATTGGTACTTTTAGTTATAACCTGTCCAAGTTTTTGGTTCCAGTTTTAAACCTCTAACTTTAGGTGAATTTAACATATCTAATTCTCTTCCAAATTTGTTAAAGAATTATGTTTTTCACTTAACCAAGATATATATATATATATATATATATATATATATATATATATATATATATATAATATATATATATATATATATATATATATATATATATATATATATATATATATATATATATATATATATATATATATATATATATTATATACATATTACATATATATATATATATATATACATATATATATATATATATATAATATATATATGGATATATATATATATATATATATATATATATATATATATATATATATATATATATATATATATATATATATATATATATATATATATATATATATATATATATATAGATATATATAATATATATATATATATATATATGTATTGATATATATATATATATATATATATATATATATATATATATAGACGGATATATATATATAGATATATATATAGATGTATATATATATAGATATATAAATATATATATATATATATATATATATATATATATATATATATATATATATATATATATATATATATATATATATATATATATATATATAAATATACATACATATACATACATATATATATATATATATATATATATATATATATATATATATATATATATATATATATATATATATATATATATCACACATTACCACAGGTGAAAAATAAGAAACGGGGTATAGGTCCTGACCGGTTTCAGACTTTATTTCCAAGCCATTGACGAAGGACTGATACAGAGTGTGAGAAGTCACAAAATATATATACTACAAGAACAGTACTGACGAACATACACAAATCGTTAGAGACTCCATATCCCCACTCAGGCCGGTGTCGAGGTAGGAGTGGCCTTTAAAACTCATTTGGCTAAAAATCACAATAGACTCTCAGGGGACATTGCTGATAAACAGACCATACCCCACCTCAGATCCACACCTGACAGGTGTCATGGAGGCGGAGTTTGGAAACTCATTAACATTACTACCCTCGTACTGTGTTTACAAATATGATAATCCTATTTACCTGGATTTCGGGTACTGTCTTTTTGTTCAAACAGACTGACCTTTTAATTTCAGAGTCGCTGACTATTAAAAAGATGAAGCCGGAATTGAACAACAACCTCGTCTGGTATTCAACTAGCTATCGCAATTTTGCAGGTACTCACTCAGGTCGTTAACATTTTCCTTTGTGAGTGGTAGTTTGTTTACATTTTTTTTATAGTTTTATAGCATGATTTTTTACTAACATGTGTTTTTAATTTTTCCCTTATGCATACGTCTCACACATTTAGTTTGTATTTACAATTCATTTTATATTTCGTTATATTTTGCTGAAGATAAATTATGACAATTCATTTTATTGTAATTTTATTGACACATCCTTGTTTGTCTGGGGAGTTCTTGATGATGAGGTTTTATACCTCGAAAGCTTGTAATAAAGAATGTTCTTCCTACCTGTCTTGGCAATATTATTTATCATTAAGCTATATATATATATACATATATATATATATATATATATATATATATATATATATAGTATATATATATATATATATATATATATATATATATATATGACTATTTATCACATCACCGTGATTCATATGTTAACAGAAAGCTACAAACGTCCTTTTAATATCCAATTCACTTCTCTACCGAAGTAATATATTTTCATATATGTTACCGAAGGGGAATTTTTTGTTGATAATAAGTCCACCGTCCCGTGGGGTCGAACCAGCGACGGACGAGGAATCAGGGACTACAGTGACACTAACGCAGTCGGCCATATATATGAAAAATATATTACTTCCGAGGTAGAGTGAATTGATATTAAAGGACGTTTGTAGCTTTCTGATTATATATATATATATATATATATATATATATATATATATATATGGAAATAAATAAAATATATATGAAGATCTATAGAAATATACGATATATTATATTTTTTTTTTTTTACCCAGATTGGATAGATTTCCCTACATATTGTGAATTTGTAAGGAAATTGAATCCATTTCCTTATCTTAGGAACTGAAACTGAACAAGAGAATAGAGATGGGGATTGAAAAACATTATTTAGCTGTCATGCTTAAAAATCATCCATTTTCACCTTGAATATGAAACAACCTGGCTAAGGCAAGCCTGTTACTATTGTCCCATGTAGCGCTGGTACTGGTTTAAACTTTAGCTTTATCTCAAGCCCAAGAGTTGTGTTGAAAAGGACCCACAATGGGCTTAGATTTGGAAATATGATCCAGGGTTAAAATAAAAAGGCGAAAAGGAAATACGTAACGGCCATTAAAAGTTTGCGGGTGAGTTTTTATTGTACCACAAATTGTTTAGGAATGATTTTTCTTTGGTAATTATCCAACTGAAAAAATAAAAATATACACATGACAAAAAGCAAAACATATGTTTAATCCGCAAGTAATTTTAAATAAAGTGAGATGACCAAGGAAAAAATGCAAATCTTTTATTGTGATGATAACACATATTAAAATTAAATAAGAACCCAAAAATAGCATAGTGGTTTCAGGGGTGAAAGTAAAAACCTGTTAAAAGGTAACGAAAGCCTATAAAAGACCGTTGTGTGCTGACCTCCATCTCTCTCTACTCTCTCTCAATAAACTCACACACAAACAAATTCAGTGCCAGGCCAATTATCAGTTCAGTTGGTTCCGATCATGGAAGTGTCGGAGATACACATTTCTTCTCAAGACCATTAGTGTTATAATCTCAAATGCAAATATCATTTTATAAATGATACCTGATAAATAAACTAAATAGTGTAGAAGATTAATACTTGAATAGGTAAAAGTTTTGATGTTGTATCACTATTCCAAGAATTATAATAGATGAAATATTAAGTTTTTATCTGAATTGTTAGAAATATACAGCTGGAATCCCATTTTCTTAAACTACTTTTTTAATTGCATTGATTAAATTATGTGTAAAAGATTAAAATTTGAATTTTAATAGTAAAACCAACTAAGGCAAAACGTGGTATGGCAATGGAAACCCTCTACTCAGCGTTGATAAATAACTTATAAAACGAATTTTTGAAAAGAAGATGTTAAACAACATAATCCATCCAAAAATTAGTAACATGGTTTAGGAGATGCTTGACGACATAATTGTGATTGCTTCCCAAACCAAAATTAAAAACTTTTTTGCTGTTAAATCAATTAGTGGTGTACAATAGAAGGCATACAAAAATGGAAAATTCTGGGTCCTACTCTTGTCTCTCATCCTCTTTGAAGAAATAGTAAGTCTCGATTTTCTTCCTAACAGTAGTTGTATAGAAAACCCAAAGAAAGATCTACGGACTAAGTGCATTTCTGATTTAGAAAATGGCCAAACTGAAAATAAGTGTTTTCATCTCAATTTTTGAAGTGTTGTTACGGGTATGTAGCCCTGAATATATTGATGATTTGAAATAGTTACATTAGGAATGCATCAAAAATTGAAATATGGCTGATAGTGTATTAAACAGTGCATTTGAAGGAAAAAAAGTTAATGTATCAAAACCAGAAAAGAACCTTACAACACAAAAATTTGCTTGTTCTGCCTTATAAGACTAGTATGAAAGAAACCCTCTGGTTAAGAATTTTGGGAAGCACCCGACATTTAAGAACAATTCAATCAATGAAAAATGAGCTTATCAAGAACTGCCGACAATATTAAAGGATATAAAGCCAGGGTAAGTCTTGTGACAACTTTTATATTGGCCAAAACCAGGCACTGGAAAAAAAATTCGGCTCAAGCATAAAAATGTGTGAGATAATCCTGAGGAAAGATGCCCTATATTTGTACATGTTAGGTGAGAACAACCATGCTATCAACTGGGAAGGGGCAAAACGGATTGTAATTCTAATAATGCACTGGAAAGGATCATGCTAGATATAATCTAGCTTTCAAACATTATGTCATTAAATCGTAATATCTTGGTATCAGTAACAAGATTAATGTATAAAGCTATTATAACTTTGGATAATATGAAAAAGAAAAAATAATTGTTTAAAACAAGGGATGTATAAACTTGATTTAAAAGCTGCAATATAGAGAAAGAGCGGGTTTAATAAATCTGTTTAAAAACTTCCATTAAGACTTCTAATCTTTGTACTGAACCAGGACTGGACCTTTTGAGATAGAACGAAAATATAAGAGAAGAATTTCTATTTTATTTATGTCTTCTAAGAGGATTTTTCCTTACAGGAATTAACATATTACATACGGAATCTTTCAGTGAAATAAATGGCACGTCAACGCCTGCTTAAATGATTCACAGCTGTCTTATCCAGCAGTGGGGAAAGATTTTTGGATAAAGTAAAAACAAAGAGGCAATAGTTTCTCCATAACTTTAATTATCAAACTGATATTGTTCTTGTTTACCTCTGTGTCATTCTGTTTTTATTTATCATTCAATTATTTTATTTCAATTTGCTGTTCTTTTTTCTTTAAGACGATTTACTCAGGATAAGTGACTATCTTCAGATCACTGCAGCTTCATTTTTTTTCCTTCATAACACCACCTTTGTTATATAGTATATTCTCTGATAACATGACTACTTGAACCTTTCACCATTGCTGAATATACATATGCAAATATATTTAGAATCTATGATCGTGTGAGTTCTTTTTCACCAATTGTGACGACAAAATAAGAGAAAAAAGTATTTATAAATAAAGCATCCCTCTGTCACTATCTCTACAAATAGATAGAAAATCAACAAAGGAATACATAATTTGAAAAACGTTTCTCATTCCATCGGAAACATATGAGGGGAAAACAGATTTCATGAAAGAGTTGTCGACTTCTTGTCTCCTGGTTAAAGTTTCCATTTAGTCAGATGTCGACAAACAAAATTAATCATCTGTGTAAGGCATAGGACAAAGGTTCCAACAAGGTTCAGGTGTCTGTACACACACATCATTTATATTGTTTTTGTATGTGCATATGTATATATATATATATATATATATATATATATATATATATATATATATATATATATATATATATATATATATATATATATATATATATATATATATATATATACTACATAAAAGGTGAAAATATCATTGTTTGTAACTCCAAAACAAATTAATAGGTCTAACCTTTCGGCTTATATTGTCTTTTTTATGTGTGTGTGTGTATATATATATATATACAAATATATATCACAGATGGATATATATAAATATAAAATGTATATATATATATATATATATATATAAAAAATGAGCAGACCTACCAAAAAAGGGTTAATATTGAAGAGATTGTTACAAAACTAAAAACAAATTAGTGGCTGTATTTGCACGTTTCGTGCTGGGTGTAGTAACAAATCAATGTCAAACTCATTTGGCAAAGAACTAAATTACCGTCTAAAACAGCATCGTATATATATATTCGAATATATATATATACAAGTTTGAGATATAGTGGTAGTATATATTAAACATACAAATACATAAAAATATATATATATAAGGTAACTAACTTTTAATTAAGTCAGTGATTTTAGCTTTTAGTTCATTCTTGAACATTTTAATTATACAGGCTCCAGATATTATATGCCAGGGCTAAGATTAGAATTAAAACTGGAAGTAACCTGTATAATAGCAGATTCTCAAAGATTCTATGAAGAGAAATCTCTCGATATGGCAATCACTGAACTTTAAGTCCAATTGATCCTTTGAGAGTTTCACTTAAATGAATGAAGATAGCTTTGGATGTTTGCCCAGTTTTGACAGAATGGTCACGCTGCTTAATCCTTACCTCTAAATCCTTGCTTGATTGGCCCTTATAAAAAGAGGGGCAGTCCAACCATGGCCTTTTATATATTATGCTGTTTTTTCCTTATGGCTATTTTTTATTAACATTCCTTTTAGTGTGTTATTATAGGACAAAACAAGGTTGACTTTGTTAGTTTATTGTGTTGTATCATCATCCAGTGGGACTTGCTTTATCTAAACTTAGAATACTATTCGATTTATCAGCCTATGCGATGTGGAAAAATATTGTGATCTTCGTCAAATCATAATGAGCATAATTAAAGGTATTGTTTATGGAGCTGCCAATGTAGTTCGCGAAAGTAATTTCCCTGCCAACTATAAGAAAAGTTTGATCGATCTTAATAAAAGACAATACAATAATCACAAAAGCTGATAAGTCGAATAGTATTGTACTTTTAGCATGCTGACAACATATCACGTATGCAAGCCCTACTGGATGATGATACGATTCAAAAAAACTAACAAAATCCCCTTGACTCAAATCATAAAAAATTCAAGAGCACAGGTAAAAAATCCTTGAAGATAAGAAAGAACTGAAAGGTCAGTTGTCGTAAAATTCTCTCATGACCTTACTTGTACGGGCTAGTAAAAATGCACAAAGATGGCCTTAATACAGTTGGCTCAATATCTTATAAACTTTCGAAATACATTACCAAGCTCTTGTCCCCGTTACTTGAAACTATCTTCCATTCTCACATATATAATTCTCAAGATTTAGTTGATAAAGTCAACAAAACCACTTTTTGCCTCACTGATAGATTCTTTAGTTTTGATATTTGTTCTCTTTTTACTAAAGTCCCCATAGATTCTATTTTAGAGTATCTTAGTAATGAACTAATCCATCATGAATTACCTCTACCTGTAATTTATATTATTTCACTCTCTAGGTTGTGCATTTGTGATTGTAAGTTTATATTCATTGGTGAATTTTACCTACAAATATTTGGTATGGCAATGGGCAACCCTTTATCCCCACTCCTCTCAAACTTGTATATGGATTTCTTTGAAAAAAAGGTATTTGCCTAATATCATTTAAACTTCTCTAAAGTGGAACAGATATGTTGACGATATTTTAGCTGTTTTGCCTGCTGGCATTGATGTGAATGAGTTACTCCCTAATTTGAATAACCAGAATTTAAAAAAAAAAAGACAGTTGCCTCCCTTTCTTAGATGTTTTAATACACAGAGAACCATTCCAATGCAAATTCAGTATTTATAGGAAACTAACCAACAACTTAATTTATGTCCATTTTTATTCAGGCCTTCGCCTTAATATCGAAACATCCATTTTTTTCTATGTTTTTTAAGAGTATTACACATTGTCAGTGCCCAGTATTTGGATCAAGAAATCGAGTACATAAGAAAAATAGGGACAGATTATGTCATCTTTCACATATACTAGATGCTTGTTATAATAAAGTCCACAAAAATTTTTATAGTGAAAGTAACATAGAAAAAGAAACCCCTAGGAACGTTCTTAGCTTGCGTTGTTTTAGTGGTTTTAAAAACATAAAATTATTGCCAAAATCTTTTAATGTCAACCTTGTTTTGTCTTATAATAACACACTAAAAGGAATGCTATTACAAATAGCCCTAAGGAGAGCAACAAAATAATATATAAAATTCCATGTTTGGACTGCTCCTCTTTTTATATGGGCCAATCAAGCAAGGATTTAAATGTGCATATTGAGCACCATAAGTATTCTGTCAAAACTGGGCAAACATCCAATGTTATATTCATTCATTTAAGCAAAAACTCTCACAGGATCAATTAGACTGAAAGTTCAATGATTGCCAGATTGAAAGATTTCTCTTCACAAAATCTTTTAGAATCTGCTATTATACAGTTTACTTCCAGTTATAATTTTAATCTTAGCCTTGGCATGTATTATTTGGACTCCTGTGTAAATAAAATCTTCATGAATGACCTAAAAGATAAAATCACTGACTTAATTAAAAATTAGTTACCTTATTTATATTTTCCATGTATTCGTATGTTTAATATATATATATATATATATATATATATATATATATATATATATATATATATATATATATATATATATATATATATATATATATATGTGTGTGTGTGTGTGTGTGTGTGCACACAATATATATATATATATATATATATATGTATATATATATATATATATATATATATATATATATATATATATATATATATATATATATATATATATATATATATATATATATATATATATATATATATTTATATATATATATATATATATATATATATATATATATATATATATATATATATATATATATATATATATATATATATATATATATATATATATATATATATATATATATATATATATATATATATATATATATATATATATATATATATATATATATATATATATATATATATATATATATATATATATATATATATATATATATATATATATATATATATATATATATATATATATATATATATATATATATATATATATATATATATATATATATATATATATATATATATATATATATATATATATATATATATATATATATATATATATATATATATATATATATATATATATATATATATATATATAT
>NC_089785.1:242196-284696 GCF_040412425.1 Macrobrachium rosenbergii
TTTCATTTGTAGGTGGCAGATTTTTCGTCATTTTCACTGTCGGTTGATATTTCATCACTGTCTCTTGTACCAGGACCATAATTATCCATTTCATTTCCTTCTAAATCCGATTCATTTTCATATCCAGAAAATGAGTCGAGAAGGTCTATAAAATAGTTATCCTCGTCGAGCTCTTCTCGATCTGCCGGCGGTCAACTCGAGGATGTCGTACCCTTTGACCCGTCCTCCTGTGACATCTTGATGAAGACTAATGAATTTTTAGGGAAACACGTGAATTTATATGAATTCACTGTATGGCAACTGACAGACTGTTACCATATCAAGAAAAAGAGGCCAGTATTTCAATCATCAGTCCTTCACATAAAAAAAATTGCGGTGCTCGTATACGACACAACAGTGTTCGGGCCAGTTTATTAAATGCGTCGTATACGTTACAACCGAAATCAAAGGGTTAATGGCGTTTCTTAACTGCAATGCATAACAACCAAGGCTTAATTTTTTCGTTCTCTTTTCTCCCTCTGTCTCTGTCTTTTTCTCTCTCTTTCTTCTTTTTCTCTCCCTCTGATTCTCTCTCTCCGGTTTTCAATTTCTCTCTCTCAGACAGTTTTATTGTTGGTTTGATTCTTATGTTTTCCATTTTTAATTCTCTCTCTCTTAAAGCCAACTATATATCAGTTAATGACATGCCCTATATTTCTAATATATATATATATATACTGATCTTTATATGCTCTATATATATCTATATATATATATATATATATCTATATATATAGATGCTAATTATATATATCTTATTTATATTGAATAATTTTGCTCATTTAAGACGTTACAAAATCAACTCCCGATGGACCCTAGGTAAAGTGGAAAACAGATTTCTTTTAGCTGAACAGAGGAGGAGATCATATATCCAGAATTGCATCCAGTGCCAATTTTTTCACTTGATCTCTACGATAACTCATTGTGAGTGGGACGATCTGTAATCCAAAAAATCATGCGCTACTGTAACAGCAGTTGATTGCCGCAGCCGCACGTTGAGAGCTTCCTGTAATCTCAAAACATTCCATTTTTAGCGATGGAGTTCCACAACTCTGCCTTTCCAAAGGAAGGTTTCGTGCTACTGTTTATTTTAAAAAATACTTTTGCCTCTTGCCACATTAGCGAGATTATTTTTATGTACTTTAGTTTTAGATTACGAGGATGCTAAAAAATTTTGGTACATTTTCCATGATTTACTTCGGTTACAAAAACATTTTACAAAATTTTTCATTCAAATTTTTTACATTTAAGCATATTATAAAAATTCATTAAAAGTCAGCGATTCATTACGTTAATTACAGGTTCGTGCAAAATTAAGTTAATTTTCAAATTAGTCAGATTAGACAGACACTGGAGAATATCTGCAACAAAGTTACAACTATAAACATGATACTTTCTGATATAAATATCTATTCGTCAAAATCATAACATAAAAGAAACACTTGTTAGGTTCTAAAACGGGTTGATAAGTGGTAAAAAAAAATCTGAGAATAAAAAAATGGTTTTTCAAACATGGTAACCAGAATAAAAACATTCCTATGGAAAATACATAAGTAAATAAAAAATTCAGTTCTTTATGAATTATCAAAATCGTAAAATTGCAAAATTTATTTCATCACACTTTGTAAGGTTAAATTTTTACAGCAATCAACATGAAATATTTAAGGCTGAATAAAATTCCATCAATTCTTCTAGGACCAGTGATTCAGAATAAAATAAGAGCCATTTTCCTCACTCGTTGCTAAATACCCTATAACTGACAGCCTCTGTAGCACGTAAAGGCCTACCCTAACTTTATGTGTTTCAAGGATGGCTGTAAATGTTCGGCTGTCAGCAGGGGTTATTGACATATTGTCTCAAACGTTCTCTCTTTTTATTGCCCCAGATAATTCTTTTTTCTTCCTGGTAAAAATATTCTTTTTTCTTTTAAATATGTAATGGTTTTCATGTGCCAAAACTTAAGTAACTAACATTCACTATACATTTTTTTTCTAAAAACTTAATGTTCATCATACCCCTAAATAAGAACACTTAATTTTAATTCATTTTTACATTATGGAATCTTTTCAAAAATTTTTTGTTCTTATTTTAATGAAAGTCATATTAGCTTTTATGCCTTTAATGTAGGGCTCTTTCTAGACCTGTTTTTATCGATTAGGGGCTCTTTCATTGATTCAATAAATCATTTATGTTCTTTCCAATTTAATGGAGTTCTGTCAAACTGGCAAAGATTTTAAAAAAATTTAAATATACTTTTATCAAACAACATGGGAAAATCAGATTCAGATGAGAGCATACCAGTTGAAATCTTTCGTTAGTCTGATTTCAAGTTCTAGTATTCTATGCAAAAAAAATTCATATTTTTTTTATCTGGTCTCGAAGTCATTAGTATTCTTGTCCTAAAAATGCTATTACAATTATTATTGCCAAAACAAGAAAATTCTCAAATATTCTTTACAAACCTTTTAAAAATTCAATGAACAAATGAAAGAAAACAGAAGTCTATCAAACATAAGTGATGAAATTTCTGGTTCAGTTAATTATTTTACTTTCTGGGACAATAGCTAAGGACTTTAATGAATTTTTTGCAGTTGAATGATCACGTCATGAGAAAAGGAAGCAATATTGGTGGTTCCGCTTCCTTCCTCCATTTACATCACTAAATTTACCCATTTTTTGCATTGCTTGCCTCTCTCACTCTCTACTTGAATGCCACAATCATTCATGAGTTTACCTACACATGATCTTTTTGTCATGGAGTTGTACCTCAAATAATCTCTTATTTTACGAGATACACGTCTTCCTTTCTTGTTCAGCCACATCCTGCTGGCATTCTCTACTCCCACTCTTATATCTGCAAGCACTCCCTGCTGACTCTACTCCCTGCTGACTCTATGACCCCAACCAGAATTTTTGGCCACTCCTCGTATACCACATCCAATTCAGTCGCTCCATCCCTATCCTACATTTCCTCTGTTCTCTCATCACACGCTATCCTCAGTTCATTCTCATCAAAATCCTTTGTCTAAATCACGCCATAAAGCAAAAATTTAACTAATTATGGAGTCTGGTTAAAGGTACGTCAAATCATTTACTGAAATTAGCCCTAAACTCACTACTGTTAACTTTTTATGATAAACACAAAAACATTAAAAATTCACCATTTAAATGGGCCAGTTGTCCTACACACAAAAGTAGCAGGGCACACTGGGTGGGGGGACAGGGGGTCTGACACTGAAGATTTCACTTTTAAGAATTCCTTTTAAGGTTGAAATTAATTAAATATCAGGGGAAATACCAGCTCAATTACCTGCAGTGACTGATTATGTCATTTCATTCCCCAAGAAAATTAATTGCTTTGTTCTAAGATGTAGCGGCTTTTATTTATAAAACATAATTTACATGAATGATATTCAGTTTATATATCGTTTGGCTCTGAAAATGTAATGGCTATCAATTCTAAAATTAAAATACAAAATTCGCTTAACATATTTGCTGGTTCTAAAAATGTAATGGTTCTTAATCACAAAAAAGTAAATTCGCCGTATATATTTATTTTCCCTCTAAAAAAAGAAATAGCTCTTAATTCTAGAATGAAACAAATAAATTCGCTGTTCATATCTATTGTTTTTAAAACCGTACTGGTTTTCAATAAAAAAAAAAAAGATAAATTCATTCCCTGTTGCCAAGCGACTTTTCAGTTTCAGCCAGCTAAATGCTGTAGGGCATTAAATCTACCTTCAAATTCCTTACTTGTCATTTTTATTCTCTAAAGGAGGTATTTATATGGCCCAAAATTTAATGGACTTCTGCATAATTTGCTGTTGACTGATAAACCTGCAGGAATATCAAGTGCAAATCAGACCAGTCTCGTTGAATTCTTTCGTTCGACTAAACCTGGTTTTTTAATCTACTTTTCCCATAGGTCATTTCATTCAGTAAAGTGTTGCTCGCAAGAATAATTAATTTGTCGTTTTTTGTAATAATGCTAATATAACAGTAAACATATATAAGTAAATGAACAAAGTGAATTATTGATCATTCTGGGAACACAGTGAAAATAGCTAAAATATTCCTGGTGGAATATTTTAGTTATTTTTACTGTGTTCCCATATTGATAAATAATTCGCTGTGTTTATCTACTTATATATTTATTGTTATATTGTCATTATTACAAAAAAAGACAAATTAATTTTTCTTCCGAGCAACAATTTTCTGAATGGAATGTCCTATGAGAAAAAGTAGATTTAAAAAGGTAAATTATAATTCAGGCGCTAACGCAAATGCTATTAATGATAGTAATATATCAACAGAATCGGATAGATAATTACATGAATCTATAAATTAAAAATATCTTAAAAATAAATGAATGTCAGTTATCTAAAATTTTCCACCAGCATTAAGAATGGCTAGAGCTCTCAGACATTAAGATTTCTAACTTAAAACTTCCAACATTGTCGTCGGTCGCGCCCTATATGGCAAAAATTCTTGGTAGTGAAAAGTGTGATTTTGTTATCTTTTAAAACAATAAAAGAAGCACAAATACCAGAACATTCCTGTTTTGAAGTTTTTCAAATGAAAACTCATTAAGAAAGAGACAACAAGGCAAGAAAAATCGATATAAGACCAAAACAAACGATCTTTAAGAAGGAACTCGATATCTTCACTTGATGATTTCAACTACTTTCAAAAGAACAATATTCAGGTAGAAAGGAGAGTTAATTATAAACGGTTAACATTCTGGGAGTTTTATACACAAGGTATCCGTCCCCAATACAGTAGTTAAAATTATGAGCTTGTCAGTGGTTACTACAGGACATATAAATCAAGGAAGTTAGCTGAATATTTAAATAACATTTGAACAACAAAGGGAGCGGCCTTGGGAGAGAAAGCTAAAGTTGGAATGTATAAAGAAACTTTGTTGACCAGCTAAAAAATTATGAAAGGGCAGTTCAGGTCAATTTTTCTAAAGGAATGAAAGATTTATTGCGCTCTGGAAACTTTACAGTCACTGTTTGCATTGTATATGTGGTGGAAGAAAGACTGAAATATAATAAACACAACAAGAAGAAAAGACTGAAACCTTTGTATACGTGGAAGATTGATCAACCTTGCTGAGATGGAATTGTCAAAAGGAGACGAATAACTACTTGCTAGCTAGAGTAGAAGTAGTGCTGGAAACGAAGGGTAATGCATTTAGGAAACACGAGTAAATCTGCATAAGTTTCAGGTAAGTGGTGCAGTGTTTCATGCACTAGTTTTGTGTATTATAAAGTGGGTGATTTTGTGGAAATTTTCTGCGCAGATGTACATCCCTGACATAACAGTTTCAGGACGAAAGAAGAAGAAATTGTTTATGAGATTAAATTATTGTAAAAAAAATTATTATGTCTTGATGAAATTCGGACCAGCCAGAGGAAAGTGAGGATAATTTATGCAATTCCACTAGGCAACAATAATTGTACTTCTTATATTTGACTTCATAGATGGGATATGGTTTTACTAGGATTTTCCTTTGTGACTGGTTATGAGAGGGAAATTTGAAACATGAAATTTTAGCGTGAGGTAAAGGAAAGAGAAATGGGAGTAATTGTCATCTTTAGGCTTACCGCTGGAACAGATAATGCAGTGAGCAATTGCATCAGAATCCCTGGGTCCGATGAAGTATCAATATCCTTGGCTGTTCAACAAAAGGTGGGAGAACAAAGGGGGGCTATGAGAGATGCCAATCTGAGGATGCCTCGAGACCCTCTCGAGCTGGGTCAATGGCATGGGTACTTGCTTCAAAACTCCTTAAAAACTGCCTTGGCTAAAATGGGATAGCATCTGAAAAATGACAAAAACCTTGCCATAATACAAAATGTAGAAAAGTGACCTTCAGGTACAATCAGCTTTCATAAAAGCCCTACCCTATAAAATGCCTCTGAGTTGAAATTCCTAACACCATTTTCGACGGTAGGGTAATGAAACAGTAAACGTCCTGAATCGCTTGCTTCCCAGCCCGGTGGTTCCCTTGCTCTCTACTACAAAAAAAGAGAAAGATTTCTCTTCTTTATATTTTTGATTAAATCAAGGAAGAGAGGTCAGACTCAGGGAATCATTTGTTAATAGTTTGCCCACTTGGAGGTTCCTGCATGCCTTTCAAGGTCTAAAAATGAAGCTGTTTTAGGAAAATTACTTATACTCTTTTCCCTGAGCAGATTTGTCCCAGAAAAAGTGCAACTAGTAAAGGATCTATGACTAGATAACATATGATACAATCACTTTCTTCACAGACTTTTAGATACTGAACTTTTTTTCCAGGTGTTGTGGATATTTATTCTACTCTCTGATGATCATGATATTCATCTCCCAGCCAAATGGGTACTTCAAAAATATCTTTCAATGACACAACCTATTAACTTTGGTTAGCTTTCCAATCATTAAAGGACAATGAACTAGAGCTAAATTTCAATATTCTTTACAAGTATCAATGTTATACACTGAATTTTTAAATATCTGTAAACTAAATATATAATCTGCATTCTTTATTATGATTGTTTGTTTTATATGATGAAACGATTTCTATTTATAGGTATTATAAATGCATGTCATGAGCTCAGTGGCTCTATTCATGTTAGTTACAGTTACTTAATCACAAGATATACTTATGTGGTTAATGCTGCTATTTGCAAGGTCTAAATGACAAGGTAATTTTACAGCCCTCCAATCTGTTAGGCATGTTATTAAGACAGAGGTTATTCTATAAAACTCTGGGCAGGGATCATGATCACTCTGAGATGAACAGGCACTCTCTGCCAAGAGGGAACTTAAAAGTGCCAGGATGAGCTCATTATCAACAACTACCTGGTCTCTTCCCTTCTTCTTCTTTGGGTTCCTCCTTGGCCTATCTACATCAGTCCCTAGTTTGATGAGGGCAAGAGGACTCTGGGAAAGGCCATTAAAGAGCATTCATTTGCAAAGTCAGGGGTAATCCAGAGGCCTGGAGGAGAGGCTATTCTGGGAAGAAAGGCACGACTACCAGAGCAAGAGCGTTTCTCAACCTCTTGATAAGGAGGCCAAGTTTGGTCTCCCCAGAGAAAATGTAGCAGTTTGATCCACTAGGGTTCATAGGAGGGATGGATTTGATAGGGAAAAAATGACGTGAGCCAGAGGATCTTCAGTTGCTAAGTTTAGAAAGAGAGAGGGCCTTACAGACCTTACAGACCTTACAATTCGTTCAGGTTGCCCCAGGTCCCTCAGTGTGAGGCACCTTTGATGTCTACCAGAGAGTTGCTAACGCATCTTCCGGTATATTTTGCATCTTCCAGTCTTGGATGGTCTGGGATGCATCTTAGATATTTGTCGAGCTTATTCTTAAACACATCTACGCTCACTCCTGTTATGTTCCTCAGATGAGCTGGTAGCGCATTGAATAGACGCTGCATTATCGATGCTGGTGCGTGGTGGATTAATGTCTGTGTGCTTTCCTTAATTTTCCTGGTATAGTTTTTGGCACTATTAATCTACCTCTGCTTGCTCTTTTGATAATTTTAGTTCCATGATATTTTCGGTAATTCCTTCTATCTGTTTCCATGCTTGAATTACCATGTAGCGTTCTCTTCTCCTTTCAAGACTATATAAATTTAAGAATTGTAGTCTTTCCCAGTAGTCAAGGTCCTTAACTTCTTCTATTCTAGCTGTAAATGACCTTTGTACACTCTCTATTTGTGCAATATCCTTTTGGTAGTGTGGGTACCATATTATATTGCAATATTCAAGTGGACTACGTACGTACGTTTTATAAAGCATAATCATGTGTTCAGCTTTTCTTGTTTTGAAGTGCCGGAACAACATTCCCATTTTTGCTTTTGCATTTTGCCAATAAATTGCTATTTGATCATTGCATAACATATTCCTATTCAACATCACACCAAGGTCTTTAACTGCTTCCTTGTTTGTGATTGTCTCATTATTAGGTCCTTTATATGCATATAGCATTCCTACTTTATCACCATAGTTCATTGATTCAAATTTATCAGAGTTAAATACCATCCTATTTATCTCTGCCCATTTATATATTTTGTTTAGGTCTCTTTGCAGCGAGTTCCTATCTTCATCACAAGCAATTTCTCTACTTATTCTTGTGTCATCTGCAGAAACTTCTTACTACTGAGTCCTTAACATTACTGTCTATGTCTGCAATCATAATCACAAACAGCAATGCAGCTAACACCGTACCCTGTGGTACACCGGATATTACCGTAGCTTCATCCGATTTCTCATCGTTTTGCAATCACTATCTGTTTTCTATTTTGCAAAAATTCTTTTATCCATCTTCCTACTTTGTCAACAATGTTATGTTTTCTAATTTTTTCGCTAATATATTATGATCTACCTTGTCAAAAGCTTTTGCAAAGTCTAGGTAAACCACATCTGTATCTTTTTCATTTATCATATTTTTATATATGCTTTCATGGTGGACTAACAGTTGGGTTTGTGTACTTTTTCCAGGTACAAAACCATGTTGTCCTATATTGAACAATCTATTTTTCATTAAATGTTTCATTATATTTTTTTATTACCCTTTCATATACTTTCATAATATGAGATGTCAGACTCACAGGCCTATAATTACTTGCCTCTAGTCTTGAACCACTTTTGAAAGTAGGAGTAATATATGCTAATTTATGCTCATCATAAATCTTGCCTGTATCTATACTTTGTCTTAATAATATTGCTAGCGGCTTTGCGATTGAATGAACCACTTTCTTTAACAATATGGCAGGTACTCCATCTGGTCCTGCTGCTGATCCATTTTTAATTTCATTAATAGCCTGCACAATATCGGCTTCTGTAATATCTATATCTGATAAGTATTCAGTATTTTCATCTCTTATTTCTGTATCATTATCTTCATTTTGTCAATTCTAGGTGTAAATTCACTCTTATATCTTTCTGCTAATATGTTACATATTTCCTTTTTCATTCGTTAATCGCCCTTCAATTCTTAGAGGGCCTATTTCTCTCTTATTTTATTCATCTTTTTGCATATGAATAAAAAATTTTAGGGTTTTGCTTGATATTTTGTAGTGTCATTTCTTCTAGGTTCCATTTTCATTTTCTTTTGATTGTATAATCTTTTGTTCTGCATTTTCTATCTTACTTTTAGTTCCATCACTTTCCATGCATTCTTTTCTTTTGCAAGAGCTTTTTCCACTTTCTAATTTTCTGGAACAAGATCCTTCTGTCTCTTGGAATTCGTGACTGATGATTACTTTTTCTTCGGTATATATTTTTCCACTATTTCCTCTAATATTTTATATAATATATCGGTATTTACCTGTATATCATCACTTACAAATATATTTTCCCATTCTTTGTTTAATTCTTCATTTATTTTTGACCAATTTATATTCTTACTATAGAAATTGTATTTTCCATATCCTTCCCATTTTTTCGTTTCTTGCTTTTCTTTGTTTTCATATGTTCTGGAACGGACTGTTAGTTCTATGACATTATGGTCCGAAATACTCGTGTTATATACTATTATTTCTTTAACATAGTTCACCTCATTCACAAATACTAGATCTAAAATATTATCCTTTCTTGTTGGTAGGTGATTTATTTTGCTGAATGTTATGTTCTAGTAGCATATCTAATAGCTTTTCAAATTGCCTCTTATCTTCTGCACTACTATTGCTCTCTTTTTTATATGTATAAATACAACCACAGTCTCCTATTCGTTCTTTCCATTCTACAAAAGGAAAGTTAAAGTCTCCAGTTAGGAGTATAGTCCAGTCCTTGTGATTTCTACATATTTCATCCATTTTTCAATTATTATGTCAAACTCTTTAGTATTAGGGGTCTATATATTACAATGTTCACTAATTTTTCAGATTCAAATTCTACCGCTATTAATTCACATTCTGTGTTACTATATTTCTCACAGATTTTTCCTTGATTGGCATCTCTCCCATATATCGCGGTTCCCCTTGATTTCTATTTTTCTATCTGATCTATAAGTTTGGAAACCCTTTATCTGGTCATCATTACCAGTCTCTTGGGAATACCAGGTTTCACTTATATTCAATATTTCTATTTTTTCATTTTGGGTTAGTTCTTCTAAGAACTCTATCTTTCTTTTGAGTTACTCGAAACTAAACCCTGCGCGTTCATCACTATGATGGTTTGCGTATTATCTCCATTATCTAATATGGGTAATAATAAGGATTTTCCATGTCTCTTTCCTGTTCTGATATGTTGATCTTTTTTTTCATTTCCAGAAATTCGTACATTAAAAATCCAACTTTTTCCATTATACTTGTTCTTCCAGCTTCATATTTATTCACTTTTTGCATAAATCTGCACTTATCTCCATATCTGCACCATCCCTTAGCATCATAGATACATTGCTTGTTCCTTGTGCTATATCTAGGTGCTGATGGCTCATATCGTGGTGCTGACATTTCATAATGTGTTGTTGGCTTGTTTTTGCCTTCATCACATGATCTTTGTTCTTTTCTTTATTTGTTTCATTTTTACCTTGATTTTTATATGTATTTGATTTTGATTTTGGTTTTTCATGGCTACAGGATGCATGTACCTACATTTCTTATTAAACCTACATCCATTTCCTTCTTTCCATTTTCTACATATTTTTGGATGTAGATCGCTGCATTCCTCTTCATAGCCATCTAGATATGCACATTTGCCATATATCTCATAATTGTGACATATCTTGGGATGTTTGTAATAACATCTTTCACCAAACCTGCAATTCCCTCTTTTCAAAAGGGTGCATACTGTGTCTTTCTTTTCTTTTTTTTTTTCTTGTTCTTTCCCATCAGTATGTAGATCCGGTACAACCTCTTTGGGATTTTATTTTGATTTATCATGTCATAATTTATTTCTTCATAAGTATGTTGCTGTATTGCCTCATATGTAGAATCTATGAGTTTCTCTGCATCCATACTATTATCCTGTTCTTTGTTTTCATTAATCTTTTTCTCTCTTCAGTCTTATTTTCTTCTTTTCTATTTTCCTCTTCTTCCTCTTCTTCATCCTCTTCATCTTCTTCATCCTCCACAATCTGTACATTAAGTCTTGATTTAATGACCTTGTCTATCCATACTAGACATGTTGAGCAAAATATTTTTGTGTCCTTATTTCTATTTTGCTCAACTTCAGCACATGAAGGGTGTGTCGGTGCACGTGGCAAGCATAGCATTTCCTAATCAGGTTTTGTGGATTTACAATGCTATACCACACTCTACATAGTTTACATGCTTTAGGCATCCGTTTGCCTATTGCATCAATCAATATATTCACTAATTCCACCGTACTTATTTTCTTTGATGGAATGTGTTGATTTTTGTAGATTTTCTTTATAAGTCTTTTGATAACTTGAACTTTCATTGGTATCCCTTCTATTATTTTCATTATATTTTCTACAGATTTGCTCCAGTTTGAAGGATCGTATCCTTTCAATATGTCTGTGAATGATTTCACATCTTTTTGGTCGATGTTGCAATTTATCTCCACGATCAGCAAACCAAGTTCCCTTCTGCCAATTCATCATATTGAATATCTCCTATGCATGCAAGATTTCTCCACCTTTTGCCACTATTGGTTGACTCCTCCATGATTTTCAGATTTTATTAATTCACTCGTAAACAACTTATTAGACGGTTTATCACTCTAATCTGATATTAAGCTAATCACCGATAGTTCACGAACACTTTTAGCTATATTTCATTCGCTAATTGTACGTAAGACGCGTATTATCGGGTAGATTATCCAGACCATGAATGATTACGTCTGGTTCTGGAACAGGGTCCAATTCTTGAGAGAGAGGCTCTGGATCCAAGAGGAAGGAGAGTGACACTGCGACCAGAGAGAGAGAATGAGACTCGGCAGAGCCAAGGTGGTTGGCAACAAGTTGAATAAAGGGTGAGGGAGGCCACTGAGAGATTAGATGGATTGAGTTGCGTTGAGAGAGAGATTCCTGTCCCAGCTAGAGGTCAGTTTCTTGGAGAGTCTTGATTTGGGGGATCCGAGTGGGGGTTCCTTATTTGGGCAGCCCTCACAATGATTTGGAGGGCCTGTCACCTTGCATGCTCTACAGGTTTAGATAACACTCTGGAGTGTCCTCTCATGGGAAAGGGAGGACTAGGCCTGGATTTGTTTTGCATGTGCCCTTCCAATGACTGGCTTCAGCAGAATGAAAGGTGGTTCTTCTTTTTTGGTGGCATGCCAGAGAGAGAAGAGGCTGTGCTCTGAGTTATGATCAGGTGTAACAGTCGGGGCCTTCATTGAGGATAAAACAAGTGTGTCATTGGGGAAGGACTTCCCCAGAGGAGGTTCCGTCCCAACAGGAAACCCACTCAGGGCCTGATTCCACTCACCACACCAAGACGGTGAGGTAGTGTGCCTCAAGGTGTCGTGACCTGGAGCATGACTGTGGGAATGGTTTTGGTGTGGCCTTCTACCCATTTCATCTCCCACCGAGCTTGATCGTCAACTGTGGTGCTGGCTTGCACTTGGGGCCTGGCACTCAAGATAATGTCGGCTGCAGTGTCTACCGTGACCGGTAGGGCTACGGGCAGGCTAGAGCCATTAAGGGGTGCAACCGAGATGAACTGGGTATCCAGCCTCTCGGGGTGAAGTATCTTCTGCAGCCCAGCCGAGGAGAATGAGGTGCTAATTAACTTAATAGACTTGGTGGTTTGGACATGATTTTGGCAGGCCGGATGTCCAGCACTATAGTGGCCGGCAGCACCACGGGTTTGGCAAGAACCCTTTGTGGGGACTTGGTGACCTGCAGTGACTTTTGGTGGAGAGGGTTGAATGAAAGTAGAGGAAGAGGAGTTCTGGTTATTTGTAGTAGGCTGTTTATTGGTGGCCAACTTGTAGCAGCAATCAGCTTCAGTATACGCCACCTTCTTTCAGTGGGTGCAAGTAGGCTTGCTAGGCAGTCTGTTCTTCAGGTGAGTCGAGCTTGAGGGGTACCTAGGTGGCACTATCACCTTCGAGATGTGCTGTGGGACTGGTTGTAGGTTCCCCAAGAATCGGCCATACAGCAAGCTTCCATAAGTGTGGTGGGCTGCTTATCACTGAGGTACACAGCAAGGGGCCCAGGCACACATTGGAAAAGATCCTCCAGCATGGTCCAGTTGAATAGGTCCTTGAATGTAGTGCATGATAGGGAGTTGAACCAGCGGGTACCGGACTGGGTCTTGTGACAGGCCCATTCAGTCCAGGACCAGCTGTCTCCCTTGGCAAGACCTCAGAACCGCTGTCTCCATTTCTCCGGGGTTATTTCGTTGGCTTTCATTATGACCCTACGAATGTCTACCACCATGTTGCTTCTTTGACTCTTCTCCACTGAGCAGAGGACTGCCTTAGCTTTTCCTTCCATGTGCTTGGCATTGTAGTTTTCAAAGAGCAACTCTATTTCCTCCAACCTAGCTTCTGACTCTTCCTCAGTCCACTTGGGGACTAGGGAATTAATGCATGAGATCTGATCATTTGGTGCAGCAGGTGTGGGGTTGGAGGCTTGTTGGATAGCCATAGCTTCAGCATTTTCCTTTCAAGTCTTCTCCAGCTCGAGCTCCTTTTCTTTGAGAGCCAGCTCACTTTCCTTGAGGGCTAATTAATGCTGTCTTCTTCTCTCTTCTCTTGCATCTTCCAGCTGCCTCTGTTCTTCAGCATACCTCCTCTGTTCTTCTCTTTCTTCCCTCTCGTGCTTGGTCAAGTCAACCAGCTGTTCCTTGATCCACTTGGCAAGTTCTGGTCCCTTGAGACCTGCCTCCTTTCCCAGACCCATGATGGTTCTGTAATGTACTATCACCACGGTTCTGGTAGGCAAAGGCATTTACTTTGGCTGATTTGACATACTTTGGAATTAAGGAAGTGTCCCTCAGATTTGGGTGACACTTCAGTGGTGTAGCACCTTTTCAATAACGTGGAATTATGTCCTAGTGTGCCGTGCAAAGGTCATACTTATGGCATTCTGTATCTCTAGGTACAGGTATAGCTTATGTAGTCACAAAAAAATTTTTGTCTTTGATGGCACTATGGTGCCAGTATGTTCCCAGGAATCAACACTTGTCTTGGATTATAACTAATTGTGCTAAGGGGAAAATGCACTCTGTTCAAGCAGAGTGTAATTAATAAGTAGGAGAAAAAAAGAAAGGTAAGAAAACAGATAGGTAAGTGCTTCAGTTTGTGACAGTGCCTCAGATTAGTGGCACTGTGGAAAAGAAAAATCAATTTTGGTTGGTTTGGCCCTCGTGGGTGACTGCTTCCTAGTACCAGCTGTGCTACTTCCTTTCATGCAGAGGGAGGAAGGCTTTTATGCTTGAGTCTGGATAAAAGACCCCACTCATGGCAGAGAGTTTTCTATAACTGTGATTAATCTTAACTTATCCTCATTTATCTGTGGGAGAGAGGTGTTTCTTTTTATTTGTTTTATCTTAATTTATTATTCCAATGTCGGCTCGTTCTTTCAATGAGGACAGTGCACTTACACTTCTGAGATATCTTAAAAGCTTACATAAATGGATATTGTGGCGGGATTTCACAACCACACACTCACACTAAAAAAAAAAAAAAAAAACAGCACATACACCACCTCGTACTAGGCTAGGCCAGAATTCCGGACAGGAAGTTTTGCATAAGCAGAAGGAGGTCACGGAGTCACCACAACCGCCGATAATGCCAACGCTCACCACACAACAACAGTCCACAACCAAGAAAACAACAACCCAACCAGTACACAAACACGACCCAAAACAAGACTCAAAAAAGACTCACCCACGAAGACTCAAACTCAACTCATCCCGGAACACAGCAGAAGATAAAACAACCAGGCTATCACAATGACACCGATCACGCAAGCAACACAGCACAAAATCAAAACACGCCCAAGTACAAACACTCCAACCACAAAGCCTCCAAATACCAAATCACACAAACTGAAATAAAAAAAAGGCAACCAAAACTCCGATCAACTACCGGAAAAACCGTCCTTCCTGCACAATATCTCTGTCAAGACTCCCAAAAACGAAACACGAAACCACACGGACAATCAACAAAAAAAAAAAAAAAAAAGAAAACCACACTCTCTAACGTCATCATTCAACAATTATGTACGCCGTTGTTCGTTGTCTCTCTCTCTCTCTCTCTCACACAAGACGTCGTCAAATGCAATAACCTCATTCCTCCATAATATAAGAATTAAGAGAGAGAGAGAGAGAGAGAGAGAGAGAGAGAGAGAGAGAGAGAGAGCAAAGAAAAGTATCCAGCAAGCGAAATTCGCACCAGTCCCATCTCCATTCCAGTGCTCGAGAACTGTTTGAAAAACTCGGTCTGCATGGTGCTGAAGTCCTGGGGTTCCAGTTAGAAAAAGGGCTCGACTTGGATGTGGCTCTTGGCTTCAAGTTTTATTCCGTAGAATGCCGGGTTTGTTCGTGATAAACGACTTATGTCTTGTTCCGTAGAACTTAGGTTTTGTTCATGATGAACGATTCAAGTTTGTTCTGTAGAGCTTAAGGGCATTGTTTGCGATGAACAATTCAATTTTGTTCTGGAGAACTCAAGGGTTAGTTTGTGATGAACAATTCAGTTTTGTTCCATAGAACTCAAAGGGGTTGTTCGTGATGAACAATTTTATTTTGTTCTGGAGAATTCAAGGGTTTGTTCGTGATGAACACTTTTATTTTGTTCTGAAGAACTCAAAGTTTTGTGTATGATGAATGCTTTTATTTTGTTCTGAAGAACAAAGAATTTTTCGTGATGAACGCTTTTATTTTGTTCTGAAGAACTCAAGGTTTTGTTCATGATGAAGACTTTTATTTTGTTCCAATGAACTAAAGGGTTTGTTTGTGATGAACGCTTTTATTTTGTTCCGAAGGACTCAAGGCTTTGTGCATGATGAATGCTTTTATTCTGTTCCAAAGAACTCAAAGTTTTGTTCGTGATGAAAGCTTTTATTTTGTTCCAAAGAACTCAAGGGCTTGGCACATGATGAACACTTTTATTTTGTTCTGAAGAACTCAAAGTTTTGTTTGTGATGAAAGCTATTATTTTGTTCTGAAGAACTCATGGTTTTATTCATGATGAATGCTTTTACTTTGTTTTGAAGAAGTCAAGGTTTTGTCTGTGATGAATGCTTTTATTTTGTTCCAAAGAACTCAAGGGTTTCGTTCATGAGGAACGCTTTTATTTTGTTCCAGAGAACTCCAGGTTTTGCTGGTGATGAAAGCTTTTATTTAGTTCTGAAGAACTCAGTGTTTGTGTGTAATGAATGATTCGAATTTGTTCTGTTGAACATACAGTTTTTTTTTTAATGTTCAGGGTGTTCCATAGAACTTAGGATTTGCTGGATACACGCAATGCAGTAAAACATAAAAAAAAATTGGTTAGAGTAAGCCTTAGGGGAGGGTTTGGTTTGGTGAGAAACGCTTGGGCACTGGTGAGGGTAATGGAAGGTTTACTCAGAAATTTATTACATGAGATTGCCCTTTAGATAAATGAGAAGCACATAGCTGTGGATTATATCAGTTTAGCTGGCTCCTCAGCAAGGATATGTGAGGAGGGAAAGGTGAGTATTTCAAAGTATGCGTTGACTAAATGCAGCAGGATATGAAAAGTACAAAATCTTAAATCCACCATGCATGAACAAAGTTATACCTTACTAGATCACGTGCTCAGTAGAAATTACTTTTACTCTATAAGTGCCTGACTAGCACATGATCACGAGGGTCGTATGTTTACTTTACTTGTGATGATGGCCAATGTTTTGACTGGCTCAGCACATGAGAAATCATGTGACTGTCTGAACAAAAAGGGTGTGCGGGACTTCTTGCGACACTGATGAACAGTTTTGGGAATTCGTTCTCCCGTCGCCTACAGATTGCATTGTAATAAACAAAGGACTTTGCTCAATCTCACAGACTTTATGACTCGTACTAAAAAGAGATGACTTTTACATGCACTTCACTTGCACTTGCAGTAGTTATGATTAAAGGAGTGATTCCTTTATGTGCAAGATTTCTGGGCTCACATGGCCCGGGATGAAATGAGGTGTGTGAATGCTAAATTTTCTCAAAGGACGATTTTAGGAATCGTAGAACATTACTCTAAATTCTTGCACAATTGCTAATGCTACTGAGAGAGAAAGAGAGGGAGGCCAGCAAGCAAAATCTGTAGGTTGGGCATGAATTCACAGCCCAGCTAACTTTGTTGCCTAGCTAAAAATGGCGGACTGCAAATTGTCCAGAGCATGTGGGAGATGATATAATGCACTATTCCCTTAGTTATCCCTTGATTTATCACTTCACTCCCTAATTATCTTAACATTGAAAAAATGCACACTAACATGTGATAGCAACAAAAGCTTCTGTTTCGAATGACTAACATTCTCTCTTCTCTGAGAGCTATTCATAGAGCACACACGTGGTCTAACTGATCACTAACAGATTTCAACATTGTATTTACGCTGTGGAAACCTGTTCACTTGTGCTTATAAAGAGGGGTATACGCTAAAGGGTTCGTTCCTTCATCTTGTCTCCAGCTACTAGCTTTGATCCTGCTCCTTGCAGGCTATAAGAATTCGAGCAAGGGTTGCCAATGTTAGAGTTTTACCTGGAAAGGCCGTGGAACTTACCATGTGGGTTTCAATTCTGACTACAGTGGCTATGACCACGGCACAAGCACAAGGTGAACAGTTGATTCCGCAGCTAACACCTCCATCCACAATCGAGAACACATCCGATTACTTACACAAAATAGGTAACGTAATTAAAGGAATCAAGGAGGTTGCACAGAAGAAAATAAATGCAGTAGAAGAATTGTAGATGCATGATTGATTCAGAACCTCGCTTCTGGTACTTTACCTTCTTGTCGGAGATAGGGAACCTCATCTTCAGCACCAGTATTGAGGGCAAGAATTAGGGGCTTTCACCATAAAGAAAGACTCAGGCTTAAAGCAGCCACGTGGGAAGAATCAAGGCTCTGATGGAGCTGGTGGAAAGGGACAACTCTGGATTCCACAGCGGGGCATTTCTGACGAGTGCTGCCCGGCCCTGCCTTTTAAGACCTCGACAAATTACAATTCTCCTCCTTCTAGATGGCAGAGTCTGCTCACTTCATGGTCCGTTTTCTTTGCTTTCAGACCATGTAGGAGGCCCTGGCCACATGGTGATTTTGTTGTTTTGGAGTTAATCTCCTTCACCGGCCTATCTGTGCCTCCAGCAGGGATTTGGCCTCCCAAAAGGCAGTACCTGGAAGAAAGGCTTGAGCAGTCACTAGGTCAAGGAAGAGGGTTGAGAAATTATTTTAAGGGGTGAGAAACGAGAGATGCTCCAGGAAGGGGCGATGAGGGACAACCTGTCTTTGTTAGTCAGCGGTGTTATTGATGTGTGCTACCATGTTTTCAATTGAGTAAAAATTAATTAAGTTTGTAAGATGCATCAATGGTCTCTCATATATATATCTTATATATCTCATATTTATATATCGGATATAAATATATATATATAGAGAGAACTATATATATATATCAATAATATATATATAATAATATGGGATATAATAGGTAATAATATATATATAATAATAATAATCAGTAATATCGTCAGGAATAAACACCTGAGTTCGACGGGGGATTTGTATATGGGAGGCGATATCAATTATACCTCACTTGCTGAGAAATGATTATGGTTTTAAAGCGTCCACTGTAGCCCTGAGTTCTTGTCCTTCTCTGGTTCAAGTTTTGGGATGACGAACTTATTATCAACTAAAAAAGATTCCCCATCGGTAAATAAAAAAAAATATTATTTCGAGTAGTCAGAGGTGGATATTAAAGGACGTTTTGTAGCTTACTGAGTGTATATGAGAATCACAGTGATGATAAAAAGTCATAATATGGCTGCGTGTGACAAACGAAATATCATATATAGTCAACATGGCAGGTAGGTGGATATCGTAAAAATAAAAACACTTGAGTTCGACGGGGATTTGTACATGGGAGGCGATTATCCATTTATACCTCACTTGCTGTGGTGTGGTTTAAACGTCCACTGTAGTCCTGAGTTCTTTTCCTTCGCTGGTTCGAGCTCACGGGACGACAGGAACTTATTATCAACTAAAAATTTCTGGGACAATAGCTGGGGAGACTTGAATGAATTTTTAATAGGCTAAATTCATAGTTGACCATGCATATATAAATTCATAATATATTGAAAAGTTAAATAATACATATATATAATAATATATATGACATATATATATCCAATCTATATTCAGTATAAATATAATATATATATATATATATAATGTTTGCATATTTATATATTATAATATATATTTATGACATATTGCAAGATAACAATATATATAATACATATATATAAATATACAAATTTTAGACATAGGTAATATACAATATATAATAACATATAATTTTATACATATATCTATATATATATATATATAAAGGTATATATATATATATATATATTTTATACAGCTATAAAATGATACATCTATATAAATATGAATTTAATACGTTTCTATATATTATAGGAAAATCATAAATTCGCTATATATTATATATATACATGCCATATATATATATATATATATATTCATAAGTCTATAGCATATATCAAATATATATATATAGCCAATATATGGTAATAAAATTATATATGTATATATAGGGTATATAGTATATAATATATATATATAGCGCAGGCGTATTATATATATATATGGATTCTATGATATATATATATATATATATATATGTATATATATATGTATATATATATATATATATATATATATATATATATATGTATATATATATATATATATATATGTTATATATCGCTTAAAAACTCTATATCCAACGTGCGCTTATATATATATATATATATACATATATATATATATATATATATATACATATATATATATATATATATATTATATCGAAGTAGTCAATCTTATGAGGTTTGTTCTAAATAATAATTAGTAATGTGGTTCCTCTACTTATATGTTGACAGGAATTTTTATATGATAATAAGTCCATCTATGACCAAACAAACCATATATATAGGCAATCATACAGTGACACATATGTGCCAAGACGTATAAATCTACGAAATATATATATAACTCAGGTAAAGTCCCTATAGAGATATGATGCAAGCTCAATATATATAAGATCTGGTTATATATATATATATATATATATATATACATATCATATCATATATATATATATAATCCTTATTAAAAACGTCCTTTAATATCCAATTATGAGCTGATGCCTAAGATAGTATATATATTTTTCATATAATAAGTCCAAGAACCAGCACGCACGGAATCAGGCTACAGTGACACGATTCAATATATCGCAAAGCTGAGTATAAGGAATTCATGAACATCCGTCTTATCATATATATATGTATTTATATAAGCGATACAACAGCGACCGGAGTTTGTCGATCTATATATATTATGATATATTTATCAGCATCACCAGGACATATACAATCTGGACCCAAGCTACAAAAGTCCTATAAGAATCCACTCCACTCTACCTCGAAGTATATACTATGAATATACCAATATAATCCAAAGGCCCATGGGACCTATGAAAGTCATCACACTACAGTGACAATTAAGAAGAAAATTTTAAAGATGCAGAGGAATCCAAACCCATAGTTGCACTCTGAAACAACTGTTGGGAGATGGTAGAAAGTATATCCAAACCTCTGAGATTGTTGAACGTAAGAGATGCGAGGTTGCCATATTATGACAAATTTATCCATCACCGTGATTCATGCCAAGAGTATTACAAAACGTCACTTAATAGGCACCATATACTATTACCTCAGATAATATATTTCATATATGTTACTGAAGGGGGAATTTTAGTTGATAATAATCCACTGTCCCGCTGCGGGTCGAACTCCATATACGGGTTATATATCAACTAGCAGTCTGACAATCAGATTGTTGCTGCTCCTATGCCTATCAGTATGCCTGAATATCGGCCACAATAGAGAGGTATGAGTGAATATAACATCTCCATCAACTATAAATCCAGACAAAATACGCATATCTCTGTCCTTTTGCGTTTTGGAAGCGCGATATCCACACCAGAGCTAGTCACCTCTATATATATATATATATACATTATATGACATCTATGAACGTTATGAAACTGGGGACAGGGATGGAAATATATATATATATATATATATATTTATATATATATATATATATATATATATATATACTATTTTTATCACATCACTATGATTCATATACAATCAAAACTACAAACGTCCTTTAATATCCAATTCACTCTACCTCAGAGTAATATATTTCATATATGTTACCGAAGGGGAATTGCAGATTGATAATAAGTCCACCGTCCCGTGGGGTCGACCAGCGACGGACGAGGAATCAGGACTACAGTGACACACTAACCAGTCGGCCAAAAAGAGAGGTATAGTGAATACATCTCCCATCAACTCTTACGTTGAACTCAGGTGTTTTTGCGTTTTGGAGACGATATCCACCCACCTCTGCCATGTTGACCGTGTAGTGCGTTTGTCGCATGTATATTATGACTTATTTATCACATCACCGTGATTCATATACAATCAAGCTTCTACAAACGTTTAATATCAGTTCACTCTACACTCCGAAGTAATATATTTTCATATATGTTACCGAAAGGGAATTTTAGTTGATAATAAGTCCACCGTCCGTGAGGTTGAACCAGCGACGGACGAGGAATCAGGACTACAGTGACACACTAACGAAGTCGGCCCAAGAGGTATAAGTGAATAACATCTCCCATCAACTCACCCGTCGAACTCAGGTGTTTTGCGTTTTGGAGACGATATCCACCCACCTCTGCCATGTTGACCGTGTAGTGCGTTTGTCGCGCGTAGCCATATTATGACTATTTATCACATCACCGTGATTCATATACAATCAGAAAGCTACAAACGTCCTTTAATATCAATTCACTCTACCTCGGAAATAATATATTTTCATATATGTTACGAAGAGGAATTTTAAGTTGATAATAAGTCCACCGTCCCCGTGGGATCAAACCAGCGACGGACGAGGAATCAGGACTACAGTGACACACTAACCAATCGGCCACAAGAGGTATAAGTGAATACCATCTCCCGTCAACTCACCGTCGAACTCAGGTGTTTTGCGTTTGGAGGCGATATCCACCCACCTCTGCCATGTTGACCGTGTAGTGCGTTTGTCCGCGTAGCCATATTATGACTATTTATCACATCACCGTGATTCATATACAATCAGAAAGCTACAAACGTCCTTTAATATCAATTCCTCTACCTCGGAAATAATATATTTTCATATATGTTACCGAAGGGGAATTTTAGTTGATAATAAGTCCACCGTCCGTGGATCGAACCAGCGACGGACGAGGAATCAGGACTACAGTGACGCACTAACAAAATCGGCCACAAGAGGTATAAGTGAATAACATCTCCCGTCAACTCACCGTCGAACTCCAGGTGTTTTGCGTTTGGAGACGATATCCACCACCTCTGCCATGTTGACCGTGTAGTGCGTTTGTCGCATATTAGCCATATTATGACTATTTATCACATCACCGTGATTCATATACAATCGAAAGCTACAAACGTTCTTTAATATCCAATTCACTCTACCTCGGAAATAATATATTTTCATATATGTTACCGAAGGAGAATTTAAGTTGATAATAAGTCCACCGTCCCGTGGGACTAACCAGCGACGGACGAGGAATCAGGACTCAGTGACGCCACTAACAAAATCGGCCACAAAGAGGTATATGAATAACATCTATATCAACTCACCCGTCGAACTCAGGTGTTTCGCGCTTGGAGACGATATCCACCCACCTCTGCCATGTTGACCGTGTATACGTGCGTTTGTCGACGTAGCCATATTATGACTATTTATCACATCACCGTGATTCATATACAATCAGAAAAGCTACAAACGTCCTTTAATATCCAATTCACTCTATCGGAAATAATATATTTTCATATATGTTACCGAAGGAATTTTAAGAAGTTGATAATAAGTCCAAATAGTGGGATCGAACCAGCAACGGACGAGGAATCAGGACTACAGTGACGCACTAACGAAATCGGCATACAAGAGGTATAAGTGAATAACATCTCCCGTCAACTCACCCGTCGAACTCAGGTGTTTTGCGTTTGGAACGATATCCACCCACCTCTGCCATGTTGACCGTGTAGTGCGTTTGTGTACGTAGCCATATTATGACTATTTATCACATCACCGTGATTCATATACAATCAGAAAGCTACAAACGTCCTTTAATATCCAATTCACTCTACCTCGGAAATAATATATTTTCATATATGTTACCGAAGGAGAATTTTAAGTTGATAATAAGTCCACCGTCCCGTGGGATCGAACCAGCGACGGACGAGGAATCAGGACTACAGTGACGCACTAACGAAATCGGCCACAAGAGAGGTATAATGAATAACATCTCCGTCAACTCACCCGTCGAACTCAGGTGTTTTGCGTTTGGAGACGATATCCACCCACCTCTGCCATGTTGACCGTGTAGTGCGTTTGTCGCACGTAGCCATATTATGACTATTTATCACATCACCGTGATTCATATACAATCAGAAAGCTACAAACGTCCTTTAATATCCAATTCACTCTACCTCGGAAATAATATATTTTCATATATGTTACCGAAGGGGAATTTAAGTTGATAATAAGTCCACCGTCCCGTGGGATCGAACCAGCGACGGACGAGGAATCAGGACTACAGTGACGCACTAACGAAATCGGCCACAAGAGAGGTATAAGTGAATAACATCTCCCGTCAACTCACCCATTTCGAACTCAGGTGTTTTGGCGTTTGGAGACGATATCCACCCACCTCTGCCATGTTGACCGTGTAGTGCGTTTATCGCACGTAGCCATATTATGACTATTTATCACATCACCGTGATTCATATACAATCAGAAAGCTACAAACGTCCTTTAATATCCAATTCTCTCTACCTCGGAAATAATATATTTTCATATATGTTACCGAAGGGAATTTAAGTTGATAATAAGTCCACCGTCCCGTGGGATCGAACCAGCGACGGACGAGGAATCAGGACTACAGTGACGCACTAAGAAATCGGCCAAAAAAGAGAGGTATAAGTGAATAACATCTCCCCGTCAACTCATATCGAACTCAGGTGTTTTTGCGTTTGGAGACGATATCCACCCACCTCTGCCATGTTGACCGTGTAATGCGTTTGTTACAAAGCCATATTATGACTATTTATCACATCACCGTGATTCATATACAATCAGAAAGCTACAAACGTCCTTTAATATCCAATTCACTCTACCTCGGAAATAATATATTTTTCATATATGTTACCGAAGGGGAATTTTAAGTTGATAATAAGTCCACCGTCCCGTGGGATCGAACCAGCGACGGACGAGGAATCAGGACTACAGTGACGCACTAACGAAATCGGCCACAAAGAGGTATAAGTGAATAACATCTCCCGTCAACTCACCCGTCGAACTCAGGTGTTTTGCGTTTGGAGACGATATCCACCCACCTCTGCCATGTTGACCGTGTAGTGCGTTTGTCGCACGTAGCCATATTATGACTATTTATCACATCACCGTGATTCATATACAATCAGAAAGCTACAAACGTCCTTAATATCCATTCACTCTACCTTCCGGAAATAATATATTTTCATATATGTTACCGAAGGAATTTAAGTTGATAATAAGTCCACCGTCCCGTGGGATCGAACCAGCGACGGACGAGGAATCAGGACTACAGTGACGCACTAACGAAATCGGCCACAAGAGAGGTATAGTGAATAACATCTCCCGTCAACTCACCCGTCGAACTCAGGTGTTTTATGTTTGGAGACGATATCCACCCACCTCTGCCATGTTGACCGTGTAGTATTTTGTCGCACGTAGCCATATTATGACTATTTATCACATCACCGTGATTCATATACAATCAGAAAGCTACAAACGTCCTTTAATATCCAATTCACTCTACCTCGGAAATAATATATTTTCATATATGTTACCGAAGGAATTTTAAGTTGATAATAAGTCCACCGTCCTGTGGGATCGAACCAGCGACGGACGAGGAATCAGGACTACAGTGACGACACTAACGAAATCGGCCACAAGAGAGGTATAAGTGAATAACATCTCCCGTCAACTCACCCGTCGAACTCAGGTGTTTTGCGTTTGGAGACGATATCCACCCACCTCTGCCATGTTGACCGTGTAGTGCGTTTGTCGCACGTAGCCATATTATGACTATTTATCACATCACCGTGATTCATATACAATCAGAAAGCTACAAACGTCCTTTAATATCCAATTCACTCTACCTCGGAAATAATATATTTTCATATATGTTACCGAAGGGGAATTTTTAAGTTGATAATAAGTCCACCGTCCCGTGGGATCGAACCAGCGACGGACGAGGAATCAGGACTACAGTGACGCACTAACTAAATCGGCCACAAGAGAGGTATAAGTGAATAACATCTCCGTCAACTCACCCGCGTCGAACTCAGGTGTTTTGCGTTTGGAGACGATATCCACCCACCTCTGCCATGTTGACCGTGTAGTGCGTTTGTGCGACGTGAGCCATATTATGACTATTTATCACATCACCGTGATTCATATACAATCAGAAAGCTACAAACGTCCTTTAATATCCAATTCACTCTACCTCGAAAAATAATATATTTTCATATATGTTACCGAAGGAATTTTAAGTTGATAATAAGTCCACCATCCCGTGGGATCGAACCAGCGACGGACGAGGAATCAGGACTACAGTGACTCACTAACGAAATCGGCCACAAGAGAGTATAAGTGAATAACATCTCCCGTCAACTCACCCGTCGAACTCAGGTGTTTTGCGTTTGGAGACGATATCCACCCACCTCTGCCATGTTGACCGTAGAGTGCGTTTGTCGCATCGTAGCCATATTATGACTATTTATCACATCACCGTGATTCATATACAATCAGAAAGCTACAAACGTCCTTTAATATCCAATTCACTCTACCTCGGAAATAATATATTTTCATATATGTTACCGAAGGGAATTTTAAGTTGATAATAAGTCCACCGTCCCGTGGGATCGAACCAGCGACGGACGAGGAATCAGGACTACAGTGACACTAACGAAATCGGCCACAAGAGAGGTATAAGTGAATAACATCTCCCATCAACTCACCCGTCGAACTCAGGTGTTTTTGCGTTTGGAGACGATATCCACCCACCTCTGCCATGTTGACCGTGTAGTGCGTTTTGTCGCACGAGCCATATTATGACTATTTATCACATCACCGTGATTCATATACAATCAGAAAGCTACAAACGTCCTTTAATATCAATTCACTCTACCTCGGAAATAATATATTTTCATATATGTTACCGAAGGGAATTTTAAGTTGATAATAAGTCCACCGTCCCGTGGGATCGAACCAGCGACGGACGAGGAATCAGGACTACAGTGACGCACTAACGAAATCGGCCACAAGAGAGGTATAAGTGAATAACATCTCCCATCAACTCACCCGTCGAACTCAGGTGTTTTTGCGTTTGGAGACGATATCCACCCACCTCTGCCATGTTGACCGTGTAGTGCGTTTAGATGCGAGTATATTATGACTATTTATCACATCACCGTGATTCATATACAATCAGAAAGCTACAAACGTCCTTTAATATCCAATTCACTCTACCTCCGAAATAATATATTTTCATATATGTTACCGAAGGAATTTTTAGTTGATAATAAGTCCACCGTCCCGTGGGATCGAACCAGCGACGGACGAGGAATCAGGACTACAGTGACGCACTAACGAAATCGGCCACAAAGAGAGGTATAAATGAATACCATCTCCATCAACTCACCCGTCGAACTCAGGTGTTTTGCGTTTGGAGGCGATATCCACCCACCTCTGCCATGTTGACCGTGTAGTGCGTTTGTCGCATAGCCATATTATGACTATTTATCACATCACCGTGATTCATATACAATCGAAAGCTACAAACGTCCTTTAATATCCAATTCACTCTACCTCAGAAATAATATATTTTCATATATGTTACCGAAGGGAATTTTAAGTTGATAATAAGTCCACCGTTCCGTGGGATCGAACCAGCGACGGACGAGGAATCAGGACTACAGTGACACACTAACCAGTCGGCCACAAGAGAGGTATAAATGAATACCATCTCCTATCAACTCACCCGTCGAACTCGGGTGTTTTGCGTTTGGAGACGATATCCACCCACCTCTGCCATGTTGACCGTGTAGTGCGTTTGTCGCACGTAGCCATATTATGACTATTTATCACATCACCGTGATTCATATACAATCAGAAAGCTACAAACGTCCTTTAATATCCAATTCACTCTACCTCGGAAATAATATATTTTCATATATGTTACCGAAGGGAATTTTAAGTTGATAATAAGTTCACCGTCCGTGGGATCGAACCAGCGACGGACGAGGAATCAGGACTACAGTGACGCACTAACATAAATCGGCCACAAGAGAGGTATAAGTGAATAACATCTCCCGTCAACTCACCCGTCGAACTCAGGTGTTTTTGCGTTTTGGAGACGATATCCACCCACCTCTGCCATGTTGACCGTGTAGTGCGTTTGTCGCACTCTAGCCATATTATGACTATTTATCACATCACCGTGATTCATATACAATCAGAAAGCTACAAACGTCCTTTAATATCCAATTCACTCTACCTCGGAAATAATATATTTTCATATATAATTTACCGAAGGGGAATTTTAAGTTGATAATAAGTCCATGTCCGTGGGATCGAACCAGCGACGGACGAGGAATCAGGACTACAGTGACACACAACCAAATCGGCCACAAAGAGGTATAAGTGAATAACATCTCCATCAACTCACCCGTCGAACTCAGGTGTTTTTGCGTTTGGAGACGATATCCACCCACCTCTGCCATGTTGACCGTGTGGTGCGTTTTGTCGCGTGAGCCATATTATGACTATTTATCACATCACCGTGATTCATATACAATCAGAAAGCTGCAAACGTCCTTTAATATCCAATTACTCTACCTCAGAAATAATATATTTTCATATATGTTACCGAAGGAATTTTAAGTTGATAATAAGTCCACCGTCCGTGGGATCGAACCAGCGACGGACGAGGAATCAGGACTACAGTGACACACTAAAATCGGCCACAAGAGAGGTATAAGTGAATAACATCTCCCCATCACTCACCCGTCGAACTCAGGTGTTTTTCGTTTGGAGACGATATCCACCCACCTCTGCCATGTTGACCGTGTAGTGCGTTTGTCGACGTAGCCATATTATGACTATTTATCACATCACCGTGATTCATATACAATCAGAAATTACAAACGTCCTTTAATATCCAATTCACTCTACCTCGGAAATAATATATTTTCATATATGTTACCGAAGGGAATTTTAAGTTGATAATAAGTCCAGTTTTCCCGTGGGATCGAACCATTATTGATACGGACGAGGAATCAGGACTACAGTGACGCACTAACGAAATGGCCACAAGAGGTATAAGTGAATAACATCTCCCGTCAACTCATATAAATCGAACTCAGGTGTTTTGCGTTTGGAGACGATATCCACCCACCTCTACCCCATGTTGACCGTGTAGTGCGTTTGTCGATATATATATATATGACTATTTATCACATCCGTGATTCATATACAATCAGAAAGCTACAAACGTCCTTAATATCCAATTTCACTTCTACCTCGGAAATAATATATTTTCATATATGTTACCGAAGGGGAATTTTTTAAGTTGATAATAAGTCCACCGTCCCGTGGGATGAAACCAGCGACGGACGGAATCAGGACTACAGTGACGCACTAACGAAATCGGCACAAGAGGTATTTTTTGAATAAATCTCCCATCAACTCACCCGTCGAACTCAGGTGTTTGGCCGTTTGGAGACGATATCCACCCACCTCTGCCATGTTGACCAAGTGCGTTTTCAGGTCCATTATATGACTATTTATCACATCACCTGATTCATATACAATCTGGGAAAGCTACAAACGTCCTTTAATATCCAATTCACTCTACCTCGAAATAATATATTTTCATATATGTTACATCAAGTGGGATGTTTTTAAGTTGATAATAAGTCCACCGTCCGTTCAATCGAACCAGCGACGGACGAGGAATGACTACAGTGACAACACTAACGAAATCGGCCACAAAGAGTGAGGTATAAGTGAATAACATCTCCCGTCAACTCACCCTCCGAACTCAGGTGTTTTCCGTTTGGATGCGATATCCACCCACCTCTGCCATGTTGACCGTGTAGTATCGTTTGTCACGTAGCCATATTATGACTATTTATCACATCACCGTGATTCATATACAATCAGAAAGCTACAAACGTCCTTTAATATCCATTCACTCTACCTTATTTATATTTTCATATATGTTCTGAAGGGCATTCAAGTTGATAATTTCCCTTGGAACGATGGATCGAATTCCACAATGGACGAGGAATCAGGACTACAGTGTCACTAAGGAAAATCGGCCAAGAGAGGTATAAGTGAATAACATCTCCCCCAACTTGTTTTCGAACTGGGTTTTTTCGTTTGGAAAGACGATATCCACCCACCTCTGCCATGTTGACCTGTAGTCCGTTTGTCGATACGTAGCCATATTATGACTATTTATCACATCACCGTGATTCATATACAATTGGAATTTTACAAAAATTTATTTAATATCCAATTCCCTTTCCCTCGGAAATAATATATTTTCATATATGTTATTGAAGGCTTTTTTAAGTTGATTTAAGTCCACCGTCCCCGTTAGATCGTGACCAGCGACGGACTAGGAATCAGGACTACAGTGACTTCTAATATCGGCCACAAGAGGTATTTTGAATAACATCTCCCGTTCAACTCAAACATGAACTCAGGTGTTTTGCGTTTGATGGCGATATCCACCAACCTCTGCCATGTTGACCGTGTTCTTTTGTCGCCGTAGCCATAATTATGACTATTTATCATTTCACCGTGATTCATATACAGTCAGAAAGCTACAAACGTCCTTTAATATCAATTCCTCTACCTCGGAAATAATATATTTGTCATATATATGTTACTGAAAGAATTTTAAGTTGATAATAAGTCCACCGTCCCGTTGATCATAACCAAACGGACGACTAAAATCATTTCTTTATGATGCGAAAACGAAATCGCCACAAGAGAGGCATGTGAATAACATCTACCAACTCACCTTCGAACTCAGGTGTTTTGTTTGGAGACAATATCCACCCACTTCTGCCCTGTTACACTGTAGTAATTTGTCCATAATATATTATTTTAATTTATCATGAATTCATATACAATCAAGCTACAAACGTTTAATATCTTTGACATTCACAACCTCGGAAAAAAATATTTTCATTTGTAGTTGAATGATTTAAGTTGATAATCATCCACAAGTCCCATGGGATCGAACCATTGACGGAAGAATCAGGACTACACTGCTGTGCCATTTAACGTAGCAAAAGCACAAAAAGATTATAAGTGAATAACATCTCATTTCAACTCACCCGCTGAACTCAGGTGTTTCACACATCATTTGGCAAAAGCTAATCTGAAGGCCCTCTGTCATGTTGGCCGTGCCAGTTTGTTTATCCGACACTTGAAATATTATGATGTTATCACATCACCGTGATTATATCCAATAATGAAATAGAAACGTCTTAAAATTCTTAATTTGGGGTAACCCGAATAATATATTTTTCATATATATACCGGAATTTTAAGTTGATAATAAGTCCGTTTATTACACAAATTTCCGAAATAAGACGGATGAAAATCTTGACTATATATTAATACATGAAACTTGTTTCAAATCCAGCCACAAAGTGTGGTATTAAGACTGAATATGCATTCTGTCCCGAGCAACTCACTTCGAAGTCAAAACTTGTTTTAACGTTGAAAAATTCTTCACCCTCTGCCATGTTACGGTGTAGTTCGTTTACGCGTAAGCCATAGAGGAGACTAGTGGTTAATCACCAGATTCATTACAATTTATACAAACGTTAACTGGTTTACTCTTCACTTTGATAAAATAATATATTTTAAACAGATGTCTGTCCTCTAAAGACATGATTAGTTGATAATAAGTCAGTGGTCATTATGAATTTCTGTAACCAATAACTCTTAAACTGATCAGGACTACATTTTTGAGTTCAAAATTGGGCCTACCAGTGCACAATCTCAGAAGATATCAACTCATTGTCAACAGATAAGAATTAAATTTTCTCAACGCATGATTAAACCACAGATTTCTTTCATTTATGATGAAATCGTTTAATTATAGTCAAAATTCAAACCATTATTTATTTCTTCACGGGATTAGATGATACAATCTGAACATCTGCACTAACGAAATCTGGCCCAAGTGATTCACTCTATAAACATTAATCCGTAATCGCTGGTTCGATGCAGATACGGTGGAATTATCAACTTAAATTCTCTCTGTAACGTATATGAAAACAATATTACGTTTTCGAGGAGAGTGAATTTGACTAAGTGACTTCTAACAAATCGATTGTATATGAATCTGTTGATGTCAAAATAGTCATATAAAATCAAACACAAAGGGACGGTCAACATTATTATCAGAAAAAAAAAAACCGGTAATCCAAACCAAAATAATTATCAGTTCGACGGGTGAGATGGAACGGGAGATTTCTTTCTGATTATATGAATCTTTCAAAAGATTACCTTCACTTAATAAAAAAAAACTAAACTGCTGGTCTTTCCCTTCTACATTCGTGGACTCAAATTATCAACACTGCCAAGTTACAATTATTTTCTCATAAATATATTAGGATTTCCAAGACAGGTGAACCTCTATAAGCAAGATGTATTTACATCTTATGGAAATAATATGAATCACAGTAACAGTGTTCAAAATATATCAAGTAAGAATCTTATCAAGGATCTTCAACAGAAACTTGTAAGACAGTATTTTTTATGCTCTGCTAACAAAACACCTGAGTTTCCGGTGACTGATGGGAGATGGCTCAAAATATACGACTTATTATTGAATCATCAAAAGAACAAAGTCTTATGGTGGTTCGATTGTACGGAAGGATTTATCAACTAAAATACCCTTTAGGTAAATTTATATGAACTAATATAGAGAGAGGTAGAGAGAAGATAGATAAGACGTTTGTATCTTTGATTGTATATTGAATCAACTCCTGGTGATTGATTTCTTGTACATATATGGTGGGTAAAGGGTACATTCTCTTTGGATGGCTGATGAATATATCGTTTCTCCAAACCTCTCAGTATACATGTTTAAAGTATACGATTACTTTGTAAATTTTGGGAGATGCCTATTCCTTGTCCCTCTTGTGGCCGATTCTCTCAGCTTCAAAGCGTGCATAAACCTTATTCAAGATTGAAGCATGGTGAAACTTACCTGTTATTCTCAGAAATAAATGAAACGGGAACGATCTAACTATTAGAAGTTTGTGTCCTCTGTTGCCTTCACTATATAAGCATAGTATGTTTATATAGTTCCATATTTATGGGTCATCTTAAGGTAGATCTGGGGTTTATAATGATATTAACAGCTATAATCAATATGTATCGGTCATATCTCTCATGAGCACTTTAATCTACCTGTCATCTTATCCTCATAAGCAATATATTTCGATATCAAATCCCATATATCCTTTGAAATGGAGTTATCTTATATTGTATCAAAGATATCAAATAGGTATATATATCAATATAAATATATATGGCTAAATATATATATATATATATATATATATATTATAAATATATAAATATATATAAATATATATATATTATATATATAATATATATATATATATATACATAATATACATATATATATAATAAATAAATATATGTATATATCTATATATATATACTACATCATATATATATATATATATATATATATATATATATATATATATATATATATATATATATATATATATATTTACGTTTTTCCGTGGTTTTAGTTTGAAATATGCTCTGTGAGACAGGTAGCAACAATTTATTTAATTTAGCCTTGTGATTCTGACTTCTTGGGGCAGGAAAACGTAAAAAAAAAAGAGGAAAACAAAGGAGAATTTCATATGAGCATAGGGCTCTGGTTACTGAGGAAATATTACGTAAAACACGTGGGCACATTTAAAGTAGTGTATTTACATAAATGACATTAGTACGGGAAAGAGGAACTCAGTAGATTGAATGAAACTTTTAATTCCAGACACAGTCCAAGAAGCTTCCACGAAATAGGGTCCCTCTGAAATGAGAGATATGCACATTATACGCCAGTAATGAAAATAGACAAAGAATAATGAATTGAAGCTGCACTGAGGGTGCCAAAGGAGTAATAAAGACTTAATACTGCCGATGCAAGAGGCACACGGACATTAGACAAGGGAGATTTCTGGCTTTCTCTTTAAGAAAATATTACGAGACAAAAGCGTGACTGAAATGGGGCTCTTCCAGGGCACTTTACCTTAGCAGATTTTCCGAGGAAGCGTAGAAGGCAGTCCGTGGATGACTTGCGATTTCGAGGACGAGTTTCTTCCGTGGTGAGATGCAAGGGCTTCCGTAAAGGGGCAAGCGATGGGGACTCCTCGAAACTCCAAGCAATGGCGTGTGGGCTCGAGGAATACGGTCGAAGGGCACGAGGAAAAGTACACTTTTGAAAGGGCCACGTGGTTAGGATGCAAGGGCATCGATGGGGCCAGGTGTTGAGGACGTCTTCAGTTTCCATATCTTCCAGCCCGCGTGTGTGTCGAGACCTCGTGGGTTTTTGCTTTTTATCCCCTCCTATGGGGCAGGGTGCGTCCAACACAGATGTTTTGACTCATTGCACCTGCTGCCGCAGGGAGGTTTTGGCCTGTAGGAGAAACACCCAAGCCAGATTACTTTTGCCTCGAAGGAAAGATCTTTATCAAAAATGGGAGCGCCTTTAATCTTTTAAACCTTGTTTTTGTTTTTAAGTCGATAGACAGATGGTCTATCGATCGGCCGGCTGGCAGTAAATGAACAACAGAACAACCAACAACAAAGGGGGGAGGCAATTTGCTAGCGAATTCTTGCTAATCATAATACCTCCCCATACAAGATGATGTACATACCTCCTTCGGGTGTGTACATCGATATTCAGAATGAGCGGCAAATGCTTTACGTTACTCTACATTCTGCCTTGCAATGAACTTTACTACTAAGGGTTTTATGAAGCTGTGACGTTACTTTTAATAACACATTGGGACAATTTTCGTTAACAGAACGCAAAGTGATTTAAACACTTGCAAAAGAATAATTACTTTAGATTTGGTTACCCACTGGTAACTTTATAAAGTGACTCGAACAATTGTGAATTAATTAAGATTATAGGACCACGTATATGAGGCTATGGCCAACAAATGAAAAGAAAGGTTATTGTTCAGAATTAAAATACACGGTTACTTAATTTTAGATAAAATGCATGCGGTTAGTACAATCTGCCTTGAAGAGGCTGTGTAAATGAAAAACAGCGTTTATTTTGTAAATGACATCCCCTTTTACGCGATACTGTAATGACTATACATATTCGCATTGATAATTTATCTTCGTTTTAACGTGCTTTGCTCAGCTATCAGCGCGAGCTGAGGGAAGACCCACACACCGGGAATTTGACAGTCGTATGCGGGAGAGTATTCGCGAGGTTTTAATTCGCTAACCTTAAACTACGCTAATTTTATCGTCCACTGCCTACTCAATGTTATGACAGGGCGAGCAGACAAAAGATGTGGGGTAGGACAAACAGAGATCTTGGAAGGAATGGAAGGGGAAAAGGGATAATAATAACAAAGGAAAATTACCAAGACGTTACGAATGAAAACTTGACCGCATATGAAAGGCGGGACACGTCTCTCAGAGCTTACGAAAGGGGCATTTAAATCACAAGGGCAAGAGTTTATGACTCGTGATTCATTAAAATAAAGATAAATAAATGACTAAAAGAAAGTAAATGATATTGGCAGAAGAGCTAAGGGAAAAAGAGTGAGGGTTTTATTGTGTTAGGCGGGAATTTATCGTCCTTCGCCTATAAATTACGGCCCGGACTATCACTTCAGTCCCAGGGCGAGGAAAGTGCACCCGAAGGGCGCGACTCCTTCAGGAGGGGCTGACACGCACGCCCGGTGCCAAGGTATGGGCGCAAGGGCGTGCCACTTCTCACTCTGTTATTCTTAATGATTTATACATTGTGTGGGGAATGGTATCCCGTATTTAATTGCCTCTTGTGGGGATAATTTAAGGGAAGATTAATAGAAGGTGATAAGAGATAGAAGTTCCTGAGGAACGGAAGAAGATAGTGGAGGGTCTGACATCCCCTTCTGGATTAGGGTGCCAAGACCTTCGAAAGATGAAATGGTGGCACAGGTGCCATGGGGAGCTCTGGAGCTCTTTGTAAACTACCTGGAAATTCCCACGCCCGTGGTAATTTCGCCTCGAGTCTTTCTTAATGGGACAGTCGTCCTCGGCCGGGAAGCGGAGGGCCCGCGACCGGAGGGCGGCATGGAGTACCACCTGGGCCTGCTGATGCGACAGCTGGCGAGGAGTGTTCCGTGCTGGTTCTACCATGATCCGTCGCGGCTCTTGTAGTTCATCGGCCAAGTGAGATATGGCAGAATCCTGACTTGCAATTGCGTCGGCGACGGGCTGAGGCAGAGAGGAGGTGGTCGGGGTGGCGTGAGCGGCTCGCAGGTATCGATGACCAGCTCAGGCACGGGTTGCGAGGCCGCACCTGCAGGTGAGCTTCGCGGTGGTCGGGAGGAACCGTCTCTCTGACCGACGCTGGTAGCGGTGCCAGGCCGGGGAAGAGAGGGGGTCCTGAGTTGGATCCCGTGAATGGAGATCGGCGTGGCGCTCTGGCGCTGGCACTAGGGCAGAGTCAGGCGCTATCAGAGGTTTCTTGGGCTCGTCGGTCAGGACATTTGAGCTTGGCCCTGCTCGGGGCATGCAAGTGGCACTGGCAGGAATTTGGCATCTCCTGAAGGGAGATTTGATTGGGGCCCTGGCACTGGCACTGAGGCAGGGCCGGGCACTGGGTGGATCGGGAACCGATCGGGGGCCACTGTACATCGTACTCAGGTGGCACTGGTGGGGACTGCACGTCCTCCTGGTACCCAGGGGCGCCAGTCTTGACTGAGGAGAAGCGGGGAGGATTACTCGCGCCCGCGGAATGATTGGGGAATGGGGACCCCTAGATTGTCGTGATTTCGGTGGGGACTGAAAGTCCTGTCCCAGGATGACGTCATAGCCTCCGGGAGATGGCTTGCTACTGCAAGATTGCAAATTTTGGATTGGTGAGGTCTTGTGACTCTCAATTGGACCGTAGGGAGTATCATTTTAAATTGATTTATTCCCTCGATCGTGACGAGTTTTCGTCTATTGACGATAGCTCCGTAGGGAACTCTGTCCCTTCGGATGAGGGAGATTTGTGCGCCCGAGTCCTCGAATGCAGTGACTGGCGCGGGCTCGCTACCTCGTGGAGGGGCCACATATACAGGCCCTTCGGCGGGAGGGCCTAATGACTGGGGATCTGTGACGGCCAAGGCGGACGGTGGGAGTATTTGATTTATTATTGCGTGGGCATTTTGCCCATGCGGGAGAATGGCCATAAACCTTGCACGCCGTGCAAAAGGTCTGGCTAAAATCTTTCCGCTGCCCCTGTGGAGGGCGCAGGCAGTTTATTTGTCGGTTTTCCAGGGGAGAGAGGAGCTGGTTTCTTGTTCCGGCACTGTTCGGAGGAATGCCCGTTTTCTTGCAATAATGGCAAGTTAGGGCTTGCCAGTTCCCATTTTTGTGGGAATTTGAACCTCCGAGGAGGGACGGGGGATTTATCTTCCGCCCCATGGATCCTTCTTGAGGGTGGTGAGTTTCCATGTCTGCTATTCGGCAACACTCGGTGAGTGTTGCTGGGGCTTTTTCCACTATGAGTGGCGAGGGCAGGAGGGGCGTGGCGCAGGAAATGCTCAATTTAAACCGCTCGAGTACCTCGGCGGTGTTAGTGGCTCCTTCGGAATCGAGCCATTTTGTTAACGCCCGCTCCGAATGGTACGCCCAATCGGACCAAGTCTGGCCTGCTTCTCTGGGCTGCTCTCTCCAACGTCTCCTCCACCGCTCGGGGGTAATCTCGTACACCTTCGTAACTGCTTGGCGTACGGCTTCCCAGTTTCCCCGATCGTCTGCGGGAAGGGCGTGGTAGGCAACGAGGGCCTTTCCGCCCAGGAATTTAGTGAGAACAAGGGAGAGTTCCGCGGGGAGAGATCGCAGCACTCCAGGACTCGTTCGGCCCTTTCAAGCCATACTTCAGGTTCGGACTCTGTCCATTTTGGCATGAACGAGTGAGCTTGGCTGAGGGCACTCATCCCCGCGGCAGGGGCGGGGTGGCGGGCTGTCGTTCTAGCATCTGGAGCTCATCGTTCTCTCTCTCTCTTCCCATTCTCGTCTCCTCTCGTTGTTCTTGGGCAATTCTTCTCCTTCTCTCTGTTCGATTCTTCTCTTTCTCTCTCGTTGTTCTTTTCTCTCTCTCTCGTTGTTCTTGGGCAATTCTGTTCTTTCTCCTCTCTGCTCTGCGTTCTTCCACGTTCTTTATCCTTCTCCTGCTCTTGGGCAATTCTTGCCCTCTCTCTCTCTCACGTTCTTCTCTCTTAGTTCTCTTGCTTTCAGCTCTTGGCATCGTCCACTCGCTCTTGAACCCATGCTCTCAGATCTTGCCCGATAGTCCCATGTCCTTCCCAGCGGACATGTAGAATTTGAAATCCTCGTTTTGTTGGGCTCTGGTATTAGCCATCTTGAAATAATGGTTATATGATATGTCTAGCTTAATCAAATATGTCTGAGAAGACTCAGGTTGTCTGAAAAGACTCAATTGCAGGAATCTGAAACACTCAATTGTTCAGACTGCAGGAGAATGGATCTGTCTGAATAAGACAGTTGATCAGTAAGTCTGAGGAGACTTTTTGTTAAAATTTGATATGTCTTAATGGTTGTTCTTGGGAAGAATTTTAATACTGGATAGTTTTTGTCACGCTCGGACTTGGCTGGCTATAGCGTGAAATTAAGGCATTGTTCTAATGAACTAGAATGATCAGTCCCGTAAGGGCTTAGATGTGTGTGAACTACACTAATATAATGTCTCAAAAGGACTTGAAATTCTTTGGGTTTCCTTGAGGACTGGAATGAGAAATTCTCGCCACGTCGGCATAGAATTTTGTATGAGTCTCTGAGGACTGGAATTTGGAGAAATTCTCGCCATTTTGGGAGAAATTGCGACATTTAGAATTTTAGTCTCTTAGGACTGGAATTTGGAGAAATTCTTGCCACGTGCGACATAGAATTTTAGTCTCTTTGGTTTGGAGAAATTCTCACCACCCAGTAAACAGGACTTGAATTCTCGCCATACGTAGAATTTTAGAGTCCCTTAGGACTTAGAAATTACTAACAGGACTTAAAACTAACGGGAAACAAAAATGTTTGCTGAGAAATGAATGGGAAAAAAAAAAAACACACGCAGGCATGGGCGGGGGTGGGGTGCAGGTCGTCTGGCCAATCACGGAGTTATTTTTAGATTCTGTGTGAATGAACCCGTATATTTATAGATGTCTGGATTCTGGGGAATTTCCCAGTCGTCTGAGAGGATAACAGTAAAACATTACCTAGTAATTTTCCTATAAGCGGAGTTTAAATTTCGCTTTCCTAACACCTAACTCGAATTCTAACTAAACTGAGAGAATATTTCAGCAATGCAAGCTGATCTTGTCTTGTCCCAAATGGCAATTTATTTGCGCCTAAATAACAGTTCAACTAATTCGCCAAGTAAATGCGTAAAAATTTATCCAGAGATTCTTTTGCGACTATTCCTCGAAAAATTTAACACAGAGGAATTTCGCACTATTCATCAAAGCAAAGGATGGTTACCACTGGTTATTTCATAACTACCTAACCTGAAAGGCATGCATTAATGAATCTAATACGGCGGTTCTTTTCTCTCAGTGAATACATGCGTCCCTATTTCTAATTCCTAGGAACAGTCATGATTGTAAAAAAGGTTTTGCTAAGATTAAACACATTACTTATGTGGAACTTTCTGGATCTGTGCTGGTTTGGTACAAAGGTTCGAATTTGTCTCACACCCAGCTTAGCTTTACTAATAGCTGATCTGGCAAGTTGCAAATGCAATAAAGCAACACTAGGGAAATGCAACTGCAAAACGAGATCTATGGCCAGGTCGCCATTTTTACGTTTTTCGTGAGTTTAGTTTGGTATCTTGAGACAGGTGGCAACAGATTTAATTTAATTTAGCCTTGTGATTCTGACTTCGTGGGTACGGGAAATCGTAAAAATAAAAAAAAGGGAGAATTTAGGAGCTGAGGGCTCTTGTTCATGAGGGAAATGTTACATAAACACTTGGGATAATTTAAAGAATTGTATTTACAAAATGACATTTGAAGGGAAAATGGAACTCAAATTGATAAAGGGCTTGCAACGCCTGAAGATCCTTCCACTGGAGTCTTGATTAAACTGGGGAAGGCCAGCCACAAGATCCGAGGTCCACTGCGAATATGTCCCTCTGAAAGAGAGATTTGCACATTATACGCCAGTAAAGAAACAATATAACAAAGAATAATGAATTCGAGTTTTGCACTGAGGGTGCCAAAGGCTCGAGGAATGAATGACCACTTTACACTCGAACACAGGACATTGCAAATGGCACTGGATAAACTGGCACAAGGGAAGTGAATTGCTGGTACTCCAAGCTTTCCAAAGGACAAACTGTCGTGACTGAAAAGTCTTCAGGGCACTTTACCTTAGCAGATTTTCTGACGAAGAAGGACGTGGGACAATGGATGACTCATGGCGGTGCCCGGGGATGACTGGAGTTTCTTCGGACGGGGGAGATGCAATGGTCTCTCAGTAAAGCTGCATAGCAAGCGATGGGGATGGCTGTCCTCGAAACTCCAAGCACAAGACAAACTAACTCACTGCTTCAGTCTCTTCGGTTGTAAGGCACGAAAAGTATACTTTGGAAAGGGCCATGTGGTTAGGATGTCACTGGCCAGGTGTTCAGTGATTCAGTGGGGCCAGGTTTTGAGGAGGTAAGACTTCTTCCATATCTTCCAGCCCGCGTGTGTGTCGAGACCTTTTAAGAAGATTAGTTTTATCCTCCTATGGAGTGGCATTAACACAGATTCTTTGACCATTTTATCTGCTGTCATCTCAGGGGTTTTGGCCAGGTAAGAAAAAGGACAGATTGAAATGAAGGAAAGATTTTGTTCAAAAATGGGAGATTTAATCTTTTAAACCTTCAGTATACATTACTTTGATACAGATGGTCTATCGATCTGGTCATCTCAATATCTGCTGGCAGTCGGAAAATGAAACACAACAAGGGGGCAACAAAGGAGTATGGAGTGCAGGTTGATATAGCCATATATATATATATACATATATATATATATATATATATAATATATAGGGGGATATATATATATATTATAGATATATATGTTTGTATATATATATATATATATATATATATATATATATGATTATATTATATATATATATCCCAATATATATATATATATATATAAGATAATATATATATATATATACGAGCCTTCATTATGGGCTTGTATATTGATATATATATATATATATATGGCACAGCTGTATATTATATATTTACTCTTTTCCCAACAAGAAATGTGTGTAAAAATATTTCATTATAATTAGCCTATCTCATTATATATATAGTCCACGCAAACTGGAAAAGAACCATTAAAGTCAACACATAAATACTAATTTCTACTTATTAACGTGGCCCATATAATCATCTTAAAATTTTAGTACAAAATAAAGTCTTTCATATTTTAACATGCTTTAAGAATCTGTATTGTATGGCATAAAAGCTGGTATGCATACTAAGTCTCCTCCTGACATGCTGATTTTTTTATCTCCTTTGTCATCTCAATATCTAAAAGGAACAAGTAAAAAAAAAGGACAGCCATACCACAACTAATTTAATGGTGATTTCAGATTTCTGATAGGTCATTTATGATTATACCACTTGCGTTTGCTTTTTATATTAAACAAACAAAGAGGCATCAGATGGGGAAGGTAGACTGTATCCAGATGAAATATGTTGGCCATCTCAGTTGGATTATATTATATATATATATCTATATATATATATAAACATTATATATATATTTTATATATATAATATATTTATATATAAAATATTATATATATATGTATCTGTTTTATATAGATTTTATATATATATATATATATATATGTTATAGGTTATTTAATATAAGAAATATATATATATATAGGACGCCTTACGCTATATATGAAAGGATATATATATTATATATAGACAACCACTGATAACGGAACTTACAATTATTTATATATATATATATATTATATAATATATAATATATAGGTCTATTCATTTGTATATATATCGATTTATAGATATATCTATATATATAAATATATATATATAATTATATATATACATATATATATGTATATATATATATAAATCATTGATATATATATATATGTATATATATATATATATATATGTATATATATATATATATATATATATATATATATATATATATATATATATATATATATATTTATATATATATATATATATATATATATATATATAATGCTATATATATGTATATATATATATATATATATATGTATAGACCGCCCATATATATATATATACAGTGTATATACATATATATATCAAACATTTATATATACATATGTATATATCATATATATATATATGCATATATATATATATATATAATATAGACATATATATATATATATATATATATATATATATATATATATATATATATATATCCCATATATTATGTATTATATATATATATGCAGGAATATATATATATATATATATATATATATATATATATCCTTAATATAGACTGACTCAACAATATATATATATCACGTTTATACATATCATATATATATAGATATATATATAGTATATATATATCTATATATATATATATATATATTATACATATATGGCATATATAAATATAGATATATATATATAAAACATAAATATATATATATATATAGAACATAGAATATATATATATATATTTTATATATATATATATATATATATATATGACTAAATATATATATGGCCATATTTATATATATATATA
>NC_089785.1:287196-300152 GCF_040412425.1 Macrobrachium rosenbergii
CCAAAATAGCAATGGTTGCTGATTATAATAAGCAATCACATCCTAATAAGACACCGGGAATAGGTACAGGCCGATAAAATGAAGAGTCTTTGAACAACTGAACACGTAACGTGATTGCAATACAATGCTTCTTACGGCATTTTGGGGAATGTATAAACTCATTTGAACATTTATGAATGTATATCTTAATGGTTGTAGAACTTTTAATCGGATGAATTCGTTTTCTTTCACTAAAAATAATTTCTCAAATCTCTTTCCATATTTTAGAAAAACTTATAAACTTTTTAAACCGGGAAAAATGATACATTTTTGTGAAGCAAATTGATTAGAAATCAAAAAAACCACAAAAAGAGGGAGATGTGATTTGTAAAAAATTACCACCCAAAAGCATTAGTAGGTGGTGCTAAGAAGAGAGGTTTATATACTATTACAGCTCATTGCCATTCCCAGTTAAGCCTGATGTTTTAATAAGCTCTGAAGATTTATGGAGAGAAAAAGACTGGGATTACAACCTGAGATGTTATATAATCATTAAAATAAATTATGCTTTTGGTCAACACAGAATTAATACACTGTCAATGGAACATGGCCATAAAAGGCAAGGACAATGCTTTTGTGATTTACGTAAAGTACACACACATGCATTAACTTACACACACACACACATACACACACACACACACACACACACACACACACATAACACATATATATATATATATATATATATATATATATATACATATACTTATATATATATATATATATATATATATATATATATATATATATATATCATAAATACACACACCACCTCTGTTGCAAAAATCAATAGGCAAAAATCTGAATTCTGTAGAAAGATAGTTAGACTAAGATCCAGGGATGGGGCTATAAACCACCCTACAAGAAGTGAGATTTTGGGATGGGCTCTTGGAAAAGGTCAACTCAGGTACTCGCCTGTTGGAACAAGAAGGACATCCAAATGATAGCCTTTCTGCCCCCTTGTTGAGTTGTTTACTGGTCTTAGAACCTGTTCCAGTGCACATGTTGTACCAGGGAAGAGCTGAGCCCCTCCACCCTCCAACAAGCAGTCTACAGCTAACCTCCAATCTGTGCAGACGTATGCGTAGTCTCTCTGGGAACGAGACATTACTGACTCCTTATCTCTGAAGCCACTGATATCAAGAAGTAGAAGCACCCTGTTCGTTTGTTGAGGAAGGACCACTCAATGATGCCTTTCATTGCAAAGTCTGTGCAATGTGGAAGATAACGTGGTATATGTTTGTGAATTAACTTCTGAGTACCAGTATACTTTCCCTAAGATTATGACTTCTTACTTCCATTTCATTTTCTCTCCCCTCCAAGTAAATCTCCTAAACTCCTGCTACTACACTTGTGTGTTCCTTGTTGTATAAACTAAATGATTCATTGTTCTTTGTATGAATTAAGTTAGGGATAGAATACCATTTACTTTCCAAGACATAAAGTTAAAATTGCCCTCCATAGTGATAAATTAGTGCTACTGACAGGGTCGTTTATGTATTAAGTTTAACTGGAATAATCTACTTCCAGAATTGTGCTGTCTTATCCCCCTCATTGTTCTGCATCCACCACCTTGCAATTCTTGCCTCAAAGAAGCACTCACTCCATTGCAACCAAGCCATCGACTCCCTTTGGTCTCTTGCAAGGCTGTCAATCTAAGGCCAAGGCTCTTCATTTACTATTCTTAATTATTTTGAATACTATTTTAAAAGCTACATAAATACTCTGTAATGATATTCCTTTAATTACCAGTTATCCTACTGGTTTGCACACCAGTCAAAATTTATTTCATTTTGTAATTGATCCACATAAATCTCCTTCCTAACCCCAGATATCTTATGTTGTGTAGACTGTTTGTTGTGATTGCATCACTTAAGTTGCCAGGCTGGCTTGCATCCCAACCCTCAATTATCCCCTTGCTCACTGTGTGAATAAAGTAACTCATATACATACAACTGACTTTCAATGGTGACCGTCTTTATTGTTGAAATGTAATATAGTGGGTAAGAACTCTGTGTTTGTTACATTTTAATACAGATTTGGTTTTGCTTAAGTGCCCATTAGGCCAGAGTGTATTTTAAACATTTCCTTCAAAAGCATTTAGCAGCCAAATTGGTAACAGGTGGCGACCTTACCAGGATCTTCAGTCAATTAGTAAATTAGCATTACTAGACTTTGGTTGTAATCAAACTTGGAAAATATTCTTTATTGATTTAATAAGTCACAAAAGACATAAATAAAGGTGTGACAAACAATGAGTATGAGATAAGGCAGGAGTTGAATTACTAGTGATCTATTATTAAAATTGTCTTATATAATGAATAGGGAATAATTAATGCTTGAATAGTGATTTTGTGATAAATAAATAAAAACAAAGTGGGTGCTGAGTCTTTAATTCTCGTGCCGAGAGCAAAGCAGCTGTGTTGATTGTGTGTGGAACAGCATTCTGTGTGATAGAAAAGTTGGTAGTTAGTCATTTTAGAAAGGGCTGTGTCTTATAAATAACAACGGAGGTGTTAACCAAGTTAGAAAATGTTAGACATTGTTAATCGTAAACAGTTTATTTCGGGAAAGGAAGCACGCTTTTCCTGTTTGTGAAGTGAATTTTGAAAGTATTTGAAAATTTGCTTTGTTTGGAAGTGATGTCTAGCAAATAGGCTATTATAAAAATAACCCAAGCCAACATTTCTGACTAGCCCCCATCTCGTCTGCTACCCATCACCTCAGAATTTTAGTCTTGAATTTCTTAATAACGTAAAAGTATTATTGCAGTTTAAGAACCTAATTCACTTTTACGCATACAAGCAAATCATTCCATCAGAAAAAATAAGTGTTTTCCTGTGTAATTTCATGTAGTAACCCACCTGAAGTGTTTTGCTTTATTTATTTTCTTTTCCTCTTTTCTATTATTCATTGTAAGTGCTCCTTTTAGTACAATTGGTTTGTACCGCTACCTGGTGTCATTCTTCGACACCTGCCAGCACCCCAGTGCCACCAAGAAAGTCCGGTGTTAACACACGACCCAAACCTGTGCATTAAAACACAAATTGCCAACAATAGCGTGTGCACACATAGAGATTTTGTTGACAAGGACCGCTCCATTTAGTGTGACCTTTGAACGGCACACTCAGCCACAGTGCCACCTTATTGAAGGTTGCCATTCGAGTGAAGTATCACCAAATTAAGGGACATTTCGCCGAATTACTTTAATTTCCCGGTCATTCTAATACGCCCCAACCTACCAGAACCATGGCGTAGAATATTACCAAACCTTGATAAATCTGGGGAAGGAGGCAGGTTTCATGGGAAAAGAACTCACCAAGTGGGCACAGGCACAGCTAGATGCCGTGCTCTAGAGGGAGAAACAAGAAAGAGAGGAGCAAAGACATTATGAACTGGAAAAAGAAGAAAGACATTGGAAGGAGATAAAAGAACATAGGAAGGACCAAGAAGAGAAAAGGAAGTGCGAAGAAGCAAAGGCAGAAAGAGAAGCAAAGGAAGAAAGGGAGAGGAAGGAGAAGGAAGAACAATGGAAACACCAGCAAGAACAATGGTAGCATGAACTTGTGATGAAGGAAAAGGAGCCTGAGCTGGAGAAGGCTCAACGAGACAGTGCCACAGCTCTAGCCCAACATCAAACCACTAACCCCTTACCTCCCATGCCTAATCCTCCTACATCCAGTATCAATTTGCTGATACCAAAGTGGACTGATGATGAGCCAGAGTTGTGGCTGGAGGAGGTAGAAGCATTTTTGCAAACTACAGTAACACACAGACAGAGAGGGCCTTACTTCTCTCCAAGCATATGGACGGTAAAGCTAAGGCCGCTGGATAGTGGTACAAGGGGGAAACATGGAGGAAGTTCGGAAGGTGATCACTAAGGCTTATGAGATAGCCCTGGAGAAAAGGAGACAAAGGTTTAGGGCTCTCCCAAAAGAAATCGGTCAGACCTGGACTGAATGGGCCTATCGTAAGACCTGAGCTGATCAGAACTGGCCAAACTCCATGACATGCACTGAGTTCGAGGATCTGTTTAACAGGATGATGCTGGAGGATTTCTTCCATTGTCCTCCTGGGGCCCTTGCTGTGTACCTCAACAACAAGCAACCTGAAACACTCATGTATGGCTGATGATTGGGAAACCTATAACCCACCTTCCAGCATGTCTCACCACTGCATAGTGCCACCCAGACATCTCTCAGGGCCAGCTCACCCGAAGAACAGACTCCCTTCCACTGTCATAAAGAGGGGCATTCGGAATCGGAATGTTACTTTAAAGGGGGAGCTATCAAGATGCATCCTTCTAAGCAGTTCAAGATCCCAAATGGTCCCTCTCCCTCCATTGACAAGCAAACCTCTCCAGCCACCATCAACATAGGCAAGCAAGCCCATCCAAGAGGCTGCAAAGAATGTGTTGATCATGATCAGTGCCAGATATCCTGCCTGCCCAAAGCGTGGCACCTCTACCAAGCAAGCCAACTTAATCAGTGCAATGTCAGCAGCAGCATGGCCTGCCAGTACTCCTCACCCTGAGAGGTTGTATACTCCAGCAGTCGCAGTGGCACTCACTGATGGCTCGAGCCCACCAGCTGATCTGCCGGCTATGGTCAACACTGCATCAGACATCTGCCTGATTGCTACGTCCCGAGTGCCACCCAGTGCCACTGTAGATGAGGGCATGCCAACGTCAACAGAATCACCTTCCGCCTGCCTAGCTGGTCGATGGAAGGGGGCTCCTCATAAAAGGATGGCCACCAAAACCTTCCTCCCTCACAGCGAAAGGAAGTTAACAAAAACCAGTACCACTGCAAGAAATGCATACTGTAAGAGCACTCCACGAACTGGAATGGATGTCCCAGCAAGCACTGCACAGCTGTCACTAAAACCAAAAACGTTTCTGGAGACTTTGGCCTCACCCGGGACAGGAATCTGTCTCAGCCCAACTCAGGTTCACCTAGGGGCTTTGTAACCCCAGTTTCCTCATCAGACATCCTGACCTGAAATCACTGCCAGTGCCACTTGAGCGCCCTAAGCAGTGCCATTCTCCATCCACCCTGGATGTTGAGCAGTTACCAGAATTGAACCCTGTGTCTGACCTTGACTTGGTGCCAGTGCCAGTGCCAGATCACGTCACAGATTCTCCTTTGGGAGATCCACCAAATTTAACTGAGTTGGTCCTCGCCAATTGTGGTCCTCCAGCACTTGATAATTCTTCTTCCTCATCACCTCCATCCTCAGAGGATGAACCTCTGGCAGACCTTGCTGCTAAACCTTCTCTGGTTGACCAGGAAATGTCCTGATGGGATGCAGAAGCTGTTACCGCCCTTGCTTCAGTTGTCGCAGTAGCCAAAGTAGGGGGCCTTACAGTAGCCTCTAGGGTTACCACTGACTTCATTCCCAAAGGCACTTCTGGCCTTTCCCCAGAGTCAGTGTCTTCATCACCTTCTAGGACTGTCGTAGACAGACCTTGGAGGAACCTGAAGAAGAAGAAGGGTTGGAAGAGATCCAGTTAGTCTACTAAGAGCCACGAGCTCTCCTTGGCACTCATATCTCATTGGCACAGTACCCCTTTCCATCACAGGGTAATCCTGGTCCCTGCCCAGAGGAGATAGCCTGAGTGATCGCTGCATAAGTAACCTCACACCTCACATCCTAGACAAGATCCTGTAATTAGCAGGAGTAGCCTGGTAAGTGTAAGAGAAAGAATTTTGTTAATCAATAATGGGCAAGTATTGTACATATATTAGAGCTAGTATGCTCCTGGCATGCTTGGCACAGTGCCTCATTTGAGTAAAGTGTAGGCCATACCAGGCACCAAAATCCAGAAGAGGTCGTTTGGGTACCTCTGATTGGGTTATACTACCTATGTTAGATAAGATATATGAGTTAAGACCTGTCCTCTAGCTTCACAAGCTGAAGGACATGGCCTAGCCATTGATACACTGAGTTGCATTTATTAACCCTTTAGGTTTACATTTGTCATAGAAGTAAGAAACTTTGTGCTTTATAAGACTTGATGTATGTAGATAGTTCAATGTCAATTGAATGGGTGCTACGGCAGCTAATCTTATGTAACATTGGTAGAAAATTGAAAGTTGTTAGAAATGTAATTAAATATCCATAGGCACCTTTGAGTAGTGTTAGGATTTTTTTAAGTTAAGCCAACTATTAAAGTTACCTTCCCCCTAGAAGTTATGTGTGTACCCTTAATTTAGCTGCATTGCATAGACAAGAACTAGTAAAAGGAGGGAAGGAAAGTAAAAGACAGAGGCTGGTGGCTCTTTTCTCATACATACCTTCACAACCCGAAAGAGAGTGGAAGGCCTGCTTAAATGGGGGAGCTATCATAAATATTAAGCCGTGACCTCTATTGCAAGAGTCCATAAGGAAGGAATTTCTGTGGATAAGATAGTTCGTCTAGGACACAAGGATGTGCCTATAAACTACCTTACAAGAGGAGAACTTTTGGGATGGGCTTTAGGAAAAGGTCAACTTAGATGCTTGCCCATTAGAACATGAAGGACATCCAAATGATAGTTAGCCTTTATGCCCCCTTGTTATAGAGGTGACTTACAACTCTAATCTTGCATTGAGCTGGTCTTAGAACCCATTCCAGGGCAAGTGTTGTCCCACAGTCGAGCCCCTCCAGCCTCCGCTATACCCTCGCAGATGTAGAACAAAACAAGCTAACGTCCAATCTGTGCAGACATGCGCCTGGTCTCTCTGGGAAGGAGATGTTACTGACTCCTTATCTCTGAAGCCACTGATATCAAGAGGTAGAAGCATCTTGTTCAGTTGTTGAGGAAGGACCAATCAACTCTGCCTTTCATTGCAAAGTCTGTGCAATGTGGAAGATAACACGGTATGTATATGAATTAACTTCTAAGTACCAGTATACTTTCCCTAAGGCCACGACTTCTTATTTCCACTTCCTTTCCTCTCCCCTCCAAGTAAATTCTCCTAAGCTCCAATTAATATGCATTTGTGTGTTCCTTATCATACAAACTAAATGATTTGTTGTTCTTTGCATGAATTAAGTTAGGGATATAATACCCTTTGCTTTCTGAGACATAAAGTTAAAATCTTCTCCATAGTGAAAATTAGTGCTACTGATAGGGTCCTTTATGTATTAAGTTTAACTGGAATAAACTATTTCCAGAACCACATTGTCTCATCCATCTCATTGTTCTGTAAACAACGCCTTGCAATTCTTGTTTCGAAGAGGCACTCACACCATTACAACCAAGCCATCGGCCCCTGGTCTCTTGCCAAGACTGTCAATCTAGGGTCGAAGCTCTTCATTTATGATTCTTAATTATTTTGAATACTATTTTGAAAGCTATGTAAATATCCTGTAATGATGTTCCTTTAACTACAAATCATCTTATTCCTTTGCACACCAGTCAACATTTTATTTCATTGTGTAATTGATCCATGTAAATCTCCTTACTAAACCCAGATATCCTATGTTGTATAGACTGTTTGTTGTGATTGCATCACTTAAGTTGTCAGGCTGGCTTGCATCCCAATGCTCAGTTATCCCCTTGCTCACTGTGTGAATAAAGTAATTTAAGCAATGCATTTATAACTGGCTTTCAATGGCGACCGACTTTATTGTTTAAATGTGGTATGCTGGGTAAGTAATCTATGTTGCATTTCATTACTGATTTGGTTGTGTTTAAGTGCCCCTCAGGCTAGGTCGGCAACGTGACCTCCCTGTGAATATGGAATTTGGGTTCGCTTCCCACGACCAGCGTTCACTGGCTCTTCAATTTCTTTCGTTTGGATACATTCTGGCTTCGTAGTTACAAGCATATCAAAAAAAGTGCGTAAGAATTCGAGAACTTAAGAGGGCATTGTGACTATTAGATTTACATATGTGTCTGGTAAAAAGTGACCAGTAGATTCTACATACATAAAAAACATATTAAAACGACAGGGTATATGTATGTACGAGGTGGATAGATTTATCCTTATATATAGTCGGCAACGTGACCTATGTGAATATAAATTGGTTTTTCCCGCGACCGGTGTTTATTGGCTATCAATTTTCTTTTCGTTTGGATACATTCGGCTTATAGTTACAAGCATATCCAAAAAGCACGAATTCCGAGAACTTAAGAGGGCATTGTGACTATTAGAATCAAATATGTGTCTGGTAAAGTGATCAGTTGATTCTACATATATATATATATATATATATATATATATATATGTCGATTTTTATCACCGTGATTTATATACAAAGTGAAGTCAAATGTCGCCATATCAAATTATCAAGAAGAGGAATTTATACGTGATAAATGGACAGGGCAGTGCCAGTCCATTCCACGACACAACATCCAGCAACTCTGGTCGACGTTACGACTGAGCTATCAAGAGAGGTATTAAGGATCGAGACTCGGATTAGTGCTATATATCCATTTATCACTTATAAATTCCCTTCGGTGATAATTTCCATTGGGGATATTCCGAGATAGCACGGATTTGATATTGCGGCACATTTGTAGCTTTCATGATTATATATATATATATATATATACATATATATATATATATATATATATGTATGTGTGTGTGTGTGTGTGTGTGTGTGTGTGTAACTGATCTCTAAATAATCTTCTTCATACATTTAGCAAAACTCTGACAGTCACATTATGCTATATAAAAACAGAATCGTTTTTACTAAAATGGACAAAGACTAAAGTACCGATGTGTTAACTAATAGTTAGAAATAAACAAGAGCACAGGAATAAAAAAATAAAAATTAAACCGTTCGGTTAAACTCAGAACTGAAAGAAAGTTTGATAACGTTTTGAAGTATGGTTCTAAATTGGTCGATTTGGACAATTCAGGTTAGTGCGACTTTCATGAGAAAAAAATAAAATATGATTCATAACGAAGATTAACGTTGTGACAAGATACGAAGAAGCGTCGGGTGGCCAGTTTATTATTTTCCAGAAAAGTAGCAAAAGTTAATGGTAAAATATCAAAAGTCCAGGAAATCTCTGGGTAGTTCACTTGTTTAGTGGTTAAGAAAATAACTCATTAAATTGCGTTTATTAATAAAAGTTAGATAAATATAGTTCCTCTCACAGATGATAAAAAAATACCAGCACTGAGTCCCAGGACAAAAATATTATCAATTCGGGTTTTATACTTTAAACAGCGTGCGTTCACATAAGCGCTTTAACACTCTCCTCACTATATCCCCCACCCGGACCAGCTGCATCTAACTTCACTACAACTTGGGCCATTAAGCCTCAGTGGCAGCTGTCTCAAACAAGCAAAAGATCCGAGAGAGAGAGAGAGAGAGAGAGAGAGAGAGAGAGAGAGAGAGAATCTACTTCAAATGTTCAAGGGAAGTTACAATGCATTACTACCCTAATACTATTCTCCTTCCAATTTTAACGCATTATTATTTATTTACTATTTTTTTTAAGATCTCTTCTTTTTTTCTCTTAACTTCTTATTCATTCCTGATGATCATCATATTCTTTGGAAGCATGATTTCAAGTCAAGGCTGCTGTGGGCTTGTTTCATATGAACAGGGTTCGTCTTCTGAATAATGATACTCTAATCAATGATGATGCCGATAGTACAGTTGAAAAGGGACATGCAATGGATGAAGTCACAGATCAGTTAAGATAGAGCTTTAAAGGCGTCTTAGAGTCTATTTTTTTCTTTAGATTTCTCAGTAAAAGTCTTTTATGGGAACGAATGCTGCCTTCAGACACTTAATTATAGAAAAACCAATCGCAGTTTTGCCTTATAAATAAAACACTGTGATGTCCCAAACTGAAAAAATGGTATTACCTTTACTTGAAGTCTGACAGCAAAAAGGTTAACGATATAAGATGGAAGGCCCAAGAATGAAAAAACAGACTTTATTATAACGAGAAAAAATGAGAATGCTTATAAACAAATATTAGTTAAAAATGTTTGTTAAGTAAAAGGAATTGAATTAAGGGGTGTGAATCATCTAGGAAAGAAGGACATTTATCACATCAAAATAAAACTTTTACTATAAACATCGAGAAGTGGTCGAAGGGAAATAAAAGCTGTTAAGAACCTGTAAAAATGTTTGGGTCACAGAAACCCATTAATTTTTATGTTAGGTGAAATATACAATTTCATGTACGTACGCTATCTATTTCATACAAGTGGTTGAAATCCTTTTGTATTATTTTTCGTGGAAAGATATTATGTTAAACTTTTGATTGGAATGTTTAAAATTATTAGTATTATCGAATAGTGAACCCTGAAAGGCCAAGCGCTGGGACCCTGTAAAGTCATTCAGCGCTTAAACGGGGTACACAGTCTGGAAAGGTAACAGGAAACCCGCATTATTATCAAGAGTCTTATAATTATCATACTGTTCTTTCAATTCAGTAACCATGATCATATTCATATTATCATAAATTATGTTCTTTCAATTCAGTAACCATCATATTCATGGCATAAATTATGAAATATTTCAATCTTCTGTACTCTGGCTTTTGTTAGAATAATCATTTGAACATGACCTTTTCCGCTCACACTTAATTGACATACAACTTGAAAAAAATAGATTCTGTGCATCAACTGAGCGTCTAAAGCTGAACCAATTTTCTTCATGTATAAAAGGATTCCTTTAAAAAGACATGTTAATAGTCAACTTCATTCTAAACTTTCCTTGTTAACTATTTTCTATATAATGTGTCCACTCCGTATTTATTTTGTATAATTAGTTGCAGCTCTGAAATGAACTCTTACCTTGATCAGTTTTATTTTACATGTAGCCTTAACGAAATAATTTACAGTTAGTCTATAAAACAGATCTCTTAATCTAAATATTAAGAATTAAGAAAACATGTCATTAACAGAGAGAGAGAGAGAGAGAGAGAGAGAGAGAGAGAGAGAGAGATTACAATAAACTATTACACCATTTAGTTTAAAGGATGCTACAGAAAGAGACAAATAAAGTAAAACAGTACAATTATATTAAAAATAATGATGAGAAATATAAACTTCATAATTTCACATTTTACTGAAGCACCTGGATGAAGCCAGTTTCCTAGCCATTTTCTTCCCGAAACATTTTCATATTCTTTTACTATTCTCTGAAGCTTTTCATCACCATAAATAATAAGACTGCATAGTCTGTAAAAATGATCTACTGTACATATCATTCATGACTCCTTTTCTTGTCCTACGAACCTTTAACAATATCAGTCACTATCTCACATCTCTCATCATGCAATGCATAAAATGAAAAAAAAAAAAAGGAATATCACACTATGGTTTGAGACCTACAATTACACCAAACTGTAATGAAGTCACCAAATGTTATGATGTTCTTGTCTTTTTTATTGTTTAATTGTTGCTCTATCATTTTTAGCTTTGTTTGTTGTTAGTTGTTAGAGTCCAAGGAGGCTTAGGAAGACACAGTGAGCTTTCTTACTTCATTAATACACTAATAAAATATACAGTATTTATATAAATTAAGTGAATTGAAGTATAAGCCTTTCTTTCTTCTCAACCCACAACTGGTGAGGCTCTCGACCTCACTCTAAGTCTCTCTGCTCTTGTCTCTCTGCTTTCTATCTATCTGCTTCTCTTCCTTCAAGTTTGCTTGCTGAAGGTTCTTCAAAGGAAAATGTCCATCCCACCAATAGGCAGGCAATAGCTTCTGTTCCACCTTGTAGACGTCCTTAGTGGTTGGAGATTATCTAACGACGTTCCTTTGGGTGTGATTAATTGACTTAATTCCCTCTTTCGTGGGTGGGACTAATCATGTCACTAGAAGTCTTCAGGTTCCGGCGAAAGTTGATAGGTCAGCTCACAGGTGAGACGGGTAAGCATTCTTTAATGATTGCGTTTAGATTACTATCTTACCAATGTTTTGGCTACGTAATCATAACATTCCTGATCATTAATCTCTCTCTCTCTCTCTCTCTCTCTCTCTCTCTATCATTTGTCTATTAATGATTCTCTCTCATTTCTTGTTCTCTCTTTTATATTTGCTATTCCTAACTAATATTCTCCTAGCTATCATTATATCATTTGGTCACCTACCAGACATTATCTTTAATGTTTAATTAAACATAATAAAATGGATACAACAGTAATAATTAAATTGGCAACAACGTGTAATAATGGACATAATAAAAATTGTTTCTCCAATTGTGGAGGAAAAGACATAAGTTCATGAAAATATTCTTAAAAATAATCATATTAAATCATCAAACATATTAAATTCTAAGTATATTAATCCATTACATTAGTCTATTAAACAAACATTCTGAACAACAAACATATGAAATTATTATCATGTAATGTCAGGATAAGCCCCCATTCTTTTCTTTGTATATATTTGGTTTTGGGCTTTAATTGTTGAATTGGCAGTTGTTTCGGGAACATCGCTTCTTTCAAATAGCCTTGTTGTCCAATATCTAATTGTTGGTTAAGTAAACAAAGAGTTCACTTTGAGCTCTCTCTGCATATTTTTGTCATTCCATCCCTGCCACGCATCCAACCTCAAACATTGTTGTTGTTGGTTATTTCTTATTACAAGGGGCAGTTCAGATAGTGGATTCAGCAACCAAGATCCACGCACAGAGCCAGCCAGTGTTCCATTTATGCAGTAACAGAAACTGCAGTCCTTCTTCAAGCTTATCTGACAACCTTTATATCAACTAGCTACTAAGTTACGTATGTTTTAATAACTCATCAGGTGCCAAATTTCCATACATGTTGTCAATAATATCAACTTATTAAATATTTATATATTTTATATAAAACATATTGTATATTTCACCTAATATCTTTAATGCAGTGTAATTATGAAACTTCTATATGAACCAGTGGCAAATATATCATTAAAATAGTTATCTAATATTGCATAAACATCTTGAGCCACACCTCAATGAGAG
>NC_089785.1:300652-326301 GCF_040412425.1 Macrobrachium rosenbergii
AACCTGAGTTATATCTTAAAGAAAAATTCATAGGTAAATTGATTTGTTTTCTAGGCCTCTGTGAAAAACCAATCTACAAAGTTAATGATCTGTATATTTTAAACTTTTATTTTGACATGAATGGACCTTGGTTGTATATCCTAGGCTGAAATTAAATGTCTTTCGAAATCTTTTATAATAAAACTTGGTTCACTTGTATTGTGTTCCAGCATATTATCAAAATATTTAAGTCTCGTTGTTTATATCCAGTATATAGCATGATTGTTCTCTTTAACATTAATAAGAATTGCACTGTTATCCTATTCCTACCTTACACATTTTTATATAAAGTATGTTATATACATCTACTGGTATGTTTTGCAACTTTCATGAACAGGTTTTCATTGCATTATTTATCCAACACTAGCACTGGAATTTTTGCGCAAATGAGTAGTATCTTCAGATATTTGCTCTAGGGTAACATAATAAAGTAAATTTGTCACATAGAGTTCTCTGATTTTTTTTTGCAACATTTTCACTGTATAGTCTAATGATATCAAGACATTTAACTGTCTTGCTTGCATTACCTCATATATGTAGCTTTGGCAACATCCATATGATTACGCTCAGTAAAACTTTACTATATTTCCGCACAAATTAGATCCATTGCCACTGTTTCCTCGATATATTCTGCCGCCCAGATAGGATAACCTACAGTAATTTCCAGCTCTATAAAGAATTTTATCAAAAGTGAAAATTCATCGAATAAAACATAGATACTAAAAATTTTCTATTCCCTATCACAAACTGCATTTGCTGAATTACACTGCGTAATATTTTTGCAGAGTATTGAGTTCAATAATAAATGCGTGAAATAGTGTTCGGATTATCAGTATATATATAAAAAAAGTATTCAAAATACCTGGAATTCTTCTCAACTACATTTTAGTCCGTTTTTGCAAAAGTTATTAACGCGTCGTGGCATTGGTGTCATAAGCGTTAGCGTGCATTTGACTTCAGCTCGAATAAGCAAAATCTGTGAGCATCGTTATTTCTGGGGGCTGTCTCTCCCCAGCGGCCCTCGGGAGGGATCGTTAGCCGCGCAGGTCCTTCAGCCTGAAAACTTTATGATCTCGTATTTCTTAAGCAAGAAATAAGTAAAACAAGACTGGGAGTTATGGTCGCTTCTTGTGGCCAGGATGAAGCTGGAAAAAGATAATTTTGGAGGGAGACAGGATTTCGAATATTTCATCATTTATCAAAACTGATATCAAAGCATGATACACGTTCTTACACAGATTTGACTTCCATCATAAAAGCTTTCACTTGCTCTCAAAAAAATTAATCAGTACAGCACCCATTATGGACACCCTCTAACCTCAGTTATAAACTACAAACACAACTTTTTTCCTGTAAAAGAAAACTATTGTGCCGGCTTTGTCTGTCCGTCCGCACTTTTTCTGTTCGCAGTTTTTCTGTCCACACTTTTTCTGTCCGCCCTCAGATCTTAAAAACTACTGAGGGTAGAGGGCTGCACATTGGTATGGTGATCATCCATCCTCCAGTCATCAAATATACCAAATTGTTGCCCTCTAGCCTCAGCAGTTTTTATTTTATTTAAGGTTGGAGTTAGCCACAATCGTGCTTCTGGCAACGATATAGGCTAGGCCACCACCGGGCCGTGGTTAAAGTTTCACGTGCCTCGGCTCATACAGCATTATACCGGGACCACCGAAAATAGATCTATTTTCGGTGGCCTTGATTATATGCCGTAGCGGCAGTACAGAAAACGCGATTGCGCCGAAGAAACTTAGGCGCATTTTTTACTTAATTTTATAAGAACTTGATAACACGCCTAATCTAGAGCAATATCCTTCATCGGGTAAAATTTTGTTCTAGAATATGTTTGACTTTCTTTAATAACATCTACCATACACATACTGATGAATATCACACAACTATAAACTTACTTTAACCCGTCTTGCAGATCTTTCCCTCTCACTTTCGCCTTACGGAGCTGTGGCATTCACCTTCCTGTCATTAACGAATTCACTGTCTTTTTTTTCTTTTTTTTTGTAACACAACGACCTTAAAATATCAATTTATTTTTCCTCTGATTTTAGCAAAAGTCTACGTTAGGGGTTGCAAAGCCCATTCCATATCTATCTACTGACTACTGAGAAACTTATTTCATCTCCCAGAATTCCACAGTCTCAGGATTAGTCAGCCAGCCAAGGGTCACTTCATCCGTTCATGGGATCCACAACCCTTCGCCAAAGTCATGGCTTGACATACTTACCCCAAATCCGTTTTTAGATACGACTTTCACTATAAGGAATCTGTAGAAGGTACTTAATTCTTTAATATATCTGAATGGTGGCTGCTATGCAATGATTCAAGTTTGTTATAAATTTTAAAATCTTAAAGAAATAAAAGCATTAACTCATGACTTGATAACACTGTCAATACAATATGGATGTGTTCTGAACTGAAAATAGAAATGTGTCGTACGTTGCATAAAAACATGAAGGCGCTAAAACATGAAACTAAAAGAAAAAGAAAAAAAAAAACAGTACAGTTAAGTCAGTGATAGATCATAACAAACAGTTTCCTGCGATACACAGAAATATTAAAATTCATACTTAAAAAAGAAGCTTTGCATAGGTTTACTCTTTTCTTTTAGCCTTTTCACTCTTATTGTGAAGGAGATGTGAAGTCTCCACACGTAATAATGAGTGAAAGCAGGAAGATCGGTTTGGGTAAGTGCATAAGCCATCACTGATAGGTTTTATTAGAGACGAGCTTCACATTTTAATCATCAAACTTTCATGGCTGATGGTAATATCCATTACTGAATTGGGAAATTCCGAAATAAATACCGTTAGGCCTTTATTGGTAATGGCACGAGAACGAGACAGATCTGTTGAGATTTGTGAAATTTACTGTCAATTTTGTTCTGCTAAGTAAGTGTTTTGATCTCTTTTCAAGCCTTTGCCTCCAGGTAAAGGAGATTACTTTCTCATAACCATAGTCAGTTTCATTTTTAAAGTTAACCTTTTTGTATCAAACCATGTAGTGTTTTTTTTCTGTCGATCGGTGAAAAAGCAGAATCAAAAGGTTTTCACTAACATAGTATATACATACATACATACAAACATACATACACATATATATATATATATATATATATATATATACATATATATATATATATATATATATATATATATATATATATATATATATATATATATATATATATATATATATATATATATATATATATATATATATATATATATATATATATATGTATATATATATATATATGTATATATATATATATATATATATATATATATATATATATATATATATATATATATATATATATATATATATATATATATATATATATATATATATATATATATATATATATATATATGTATATATATATGTATATATATATGTATATATATATGTATATATATATATATATATATATATATATATATATATATATATATATATATATATATATATATATATTATATATATATGATATATATATATATATATTGTAATCACTTCTTAAATAATTTCTGTGGTTACTGTGTAACATAAGATCAAATTTAATTTCTGCATAAGTCACGAGAAACTGCTTGTTGGTTGTTTTCACTCCCCTCAAGGGTTTTGTATATAGTGTTAAATAGTTGTTTATCTGCTTGTTTCTTTCTTTTCATGTCTCAACTAGCAGAGTATCATCCTCAGTATTGGCCTTTCTTTGTCTGGTGGTATTCTGGTGTTTTCTCACCGCCCTTAATTAATGTGGTGGACCTTTTCACCAGGCAAAGGTTAATTGTTACGGTTCCCGGAAGGGGGGTTCAGCACCCCGCATTCTCTATGCACTCTTCGTTGTTCATTGTTTACTGCAGCACCGCTCCCTTGTCAAGGCCAGGACATTAGACGCTCGCTCACTTCAACGTTTCCAGCTGTTGGTGGTGAGGGTCTGCCCTTTGCCCACCTGTGAGCAGGGTCCATCCCTTGCATTTGCGAGTGCTCTGCTGTATCCTCCGGGAATCGCCAGGAGACCTTCTGAGGACGGAGAAGGGTGAGAACCCCCTTTTGCCCATATTTGCTTTGCCCTTTATGCTAGTGGACTCTCCTGTCGGAGTATTGCATTAAGGTGGTGTCAAGTGGAATTTCTTGTATGAACCTTCATAGATAGTTTTTCCCGACTGAAACAGCGTCAGTGTAATTTCACCATATGGGGTGAACGTTTATTCTGGTTATTTCTTATCTGTGTCTCTGTCATGTAGGCGTGAGTGAATGTTGATCTCACTCTATTACTGCGATATTTCTCACTCATCGGTATAATAGTTAGGTAGGAGATTGAAGTTTGTGTGAAGGTATGGTGTTTGCTTGTTGGTTTTTCCAGTCCCCCAAGCAGGTTTTTGGGGACATTTCTTGTTTTTTTTTAAGTGTTTGTTAATAAACATGTCTAATTTTTGTGCTTGGTTGCTGTCACCCTCTTTTGATTGCTTTATTACATAAAGTCTGGTGTTTGTAGAAAATCGTTGTCTGGCCTGGCAATTGATTTATTGAGCAGATTAAAAAAAATAGTAATATGTTGTAACTCTTGGTAAAAATTAAGAGTTCATCAGTATGTATATATATATATATATATATATATATATATATATATATATATATATATATATATATATATAATATATATATATATATATACATGTATATATATGCAAATATATATACATATGTATATATTATTTTTCTTTTGTATTTTTTTTTTTAGTAGTTCGGGCTACAAAGACCATGCCTTCTCAGTAGGCATTCTCCCTTTAAGGGAGTCAAGACATAAAACAAGCTAAATATTTAATATTGGTACTATTTTCCACTAAGTATGTTTTTGTTTTTTGAATGAATGTTGTTTACATAACGTAATTTTTAATCTGACTACTGCACTTTGTATATGTTATTCTTTAAACTCACTCAGTAATATGACATAAATACATACATACATGTATTATATATACATATATATATATATATATATATATATATATATATATATATATATATATATATATATATATATATATATATATATATTATTTTTCTTTTGTATATATATATATACTAAGGCATCTCCCTTATATAAACATTTATATTGGTATATAGAAACGTAATTTTAATCTGACTACTCACTTTAGTGAACACTACATACAGTGTATAATACATATATATATATATATATATATATATATATATATATATATATATATATATATATATATATATATAGAACTGTTGTATCAGTGTATATACGTGGGGATAAAAGGTAATTAATCTTTTAACCTAGCAATTCTAGTTGTTTATAATTCTTCTTTAAATAGCACCATTAAGTAGCTTAACTTAAAAATGAATAAATGATAAATTAGTCTTTGAAATAAGCGTTAATAACAAAGTATAAAATATATTTATGTAGGACGAGTACTTCCAAGTGAACAGTAATTTATTTCCGGATCATATATGGAAAGATGTACAGATACTTGGTCAGTCGGAGCTGAGTCTAAAATCTCTTGGTTGCAGGAGTAAGGTCTTTTCCCCGTTGCAACTGAAATCAAAATCGTAGAAACACTGTGTCTTTCGCTCAGTGAATTTAAGCCATTCGTTTTCATGTTCATAACCGATAGAGTCTCCATGCCGTTGAGGATCGTCAGCATGCCTTCATTCTAGTAGTTTTCAGGACCATTGACTTCCTCCTGTGGGAAGCGTTCATTTCTTCTCGGGAACACATTCGCAGATGAACTCTTCATAAATTTAGGCCGTTGAATATTCAGCAAGATTATTTTAACTTTGACTCTAATTAGCAATATTTTAATGATGAAAATGTCTGCTTTCATCTCATCTTGATTAACTAATTGGTTAGTGATTCTCAATGCCAATGTTAGTTAAGTAGCTCGAGAGCTAAAAAGAAAAAGACCCTGGCTCTATCTTCATCTTTTTGAGGTTCCCTGGGTCACAGAATTCGTCTGTGGCAAATTACGCTCTGACGGCTTATTGCCTTAACATTATCTTTCTTTTATCTTTCGATGTAAATTTAGTGTTCGTGATATAATACTGAACATGGTGTCAATCTGAGGCAGAATACGCTTACTTTATTTATTATATTCAGATTTAAAGTCAACAAAAACAAAGTTTCAAATGACAAGGTGAAGTTATTTCATGTCTTCGGAACATCAGTACTTGGAATATGATGACGTCAATAGACGTAATCTGAACCTTAAAAGAAGAACTGTCTGATATATGAAGCAGATAAGGGTAGAATCCTCTGTAAGAAAAGTGGTGTGCGTCAAAGAATCTCCTGTCACAGTTCACTTTGCTAACGTCGCTGTCACTGTTGTTGAGGAAAGTGTCACGATCTTTTATTTTTTTTTTCTCTTTTTCTAATAAAGCCCTGGCCTTATTTTCAGGACAGAGACTAAACATAAATAACGTCTCCATTTCCTGATATGCTCTCAGCTAACAATACCCCACCTTTGACATTAACATTTCAACACCTGAGAAGCCTTTGTTATTCAAAATCTTTTAAAATCACTTCTATTTCTAATTATACCAGAAGGTATTCGAAGAAATATAAGATAGTTAATACTTTTCCTTACAGCTAATGTACTTGTTATAGAAGAGACATGCATGTGTTCAGTGGCTAGGAAAAATCTTAACACCAAATATCTAAAAGCTTAAGGTTATCATGTTCAGTTTACAACAGGCAAAGTCGACTGTCGCTGAACAACAGTGGTTCTGCAACGTCCTGTGAACAATCAATTGGTTTATGAAAAGTCAGTGACATTGCTATTAATATCAGAGTTGCAACGTATAATTGTCCACCAGGTACTGTACCAACAAGTGCCTCCTTGCGAATGATATTGCTTGATTCAATAGATTGCAGGTACAATGAAATTGCGCTCCAGGTATCCTTCATAAGAGAAATGGATTCATAAAATATAAAACAGGCATTCTCGTTCCAGATGCAACTCTTGCTCGGAAATCTAATTTCAGTGACAAAGCGATGTCATTGGATCGTTGATAATTGTTATTGGATCTTGTGGCAGTATGTGAAGAGCAATGAAGAATGTAAAGAGAGAGAGAGAGAGAGAGAGAGAGAGAGAGAGAGAGAGAGAGAGAGAGAGAGAGAGAGAGAGAGAGAAAGGGGGAGAAGACGGGGTGGGGGGGCGTGTCAAGTACATCGAACACCAATAGCCATAAGGCTGAACCTCTTAACATATTGCGAAATTTTAATTTCAAAGTTCACCTTCAATAGCAAACTTCTACCTTACTTATCAATGCTAACAACTTGATCGAAATGCGTGAGACTCTTGATCTCCGTGGCCTTATTCCCTACTCCTTCCGAGTATTCTTGAAAGCATGAAGAATTAGCATTTGTTTAGTTGTTCCTTAATAAGTTTGAACTTTTTTTTTTTTTTTTTTTTTTACACGGACGCTTCCCTTCGAAATAAAGCCTGATAACTTGAATAAGAAGAGCTTTTGCTGTGTTAAAGACGAATGGCTAAATGGTAGATATATTTTTGTGGTTAAAAGCTCGGGGCAGGAGTAGGTAATGTAACGACGAAAACCGCTCTGACGGATTTTTTGTGCACAGGCTGTACGTGTTCCGGAAAGTCCATTGAAAAGACCTCTTCAAGGCCAGAGCCAAAATCGAAATCATGCCTGCGTATAAAACACTTCAATAGTAGGTATTAATCCTTATATTAAAAGACTTTTCCTTTTAATGAAAAGTTGTGCCAGTATCGATGAACTTTATTTCTTATTTCTGTTTAATGTCAGTTTATATATATATATATATATATATATATATATATATATATATATATATATATATATATATATATATATATATATATATATATATATATATATATATATATATATATATATATATATATTTTAATATATTAATTGAAGGGGAATAAAATATATATTAATATCTCAAAATGGAAGAGGAATAAAATCTCAAAATGTTAAAACCAAAAGAAATCAATCGGAAAATGCTAAGAGAAATAAGATAGAAGTCCGTTTCCTGAACTTCGGCTTTCACGTGGCCTAGGTTTTCAATAGCATGTTGCTAACTCATATTTAAAGATAATTCTACCTGGACATAGTTTTTTGTACAATGTCATATTTAAAAATAATTTTACCTTGACGGATTTTCTTACACAATGGTATACAGAAAAATTACAATAACTGGAATTAGCATCAGTTTCATCAGCAAACTGCAGACAAGAGATATAAACCACACTTGGTTTTCTATGCTTTGATGGTTTTTAATGTTGTCTGTTTTTAAAAATTCTGTGGATTCTCAAAGACATCGAGGTACGGCTTGAGGTGATAATATATCCATAAGGCAGTCGGGGCAATAGATGTACACTAACAATTTTTACGTCCATAACAGTTGCACGACCCAAAATTCTAGGCCAAATTTCCGGAAATATGGGCTGATTCCAGGGCATTTTATAATTTTCGAACGTAATTCGTTTAACAATTGTTTCATTCATCCTAGAATCATTGTCTTTTTTTCAGAGTTTGCTTTTAGTGTAACTTATCGACTGAGTTACAAAAAATGTCGAATGCCAAAAGGGTTTTTTATGCATCGGCTTGTCTTTTTATTTTCAATTTCAGGATCACTAATTAAGTGGTTATTTTGGTTTACTATTTAATTTATGCTTCCTCAGTCCTATAAGTATTTTCTATTTTCAGTTTGAGTACAAATGTTTAATATCCTTATAAGTTCTGCCATAATCTCTTCCTTATCTAAATCATATGAAGGATGATGAGGGAAGGCATTATGAGATAAAGATAGAAATGAATCTTAGACGATGTGAACAGACATGGACGAAAAAAGGTAAACACACAGTCCATCTTTACTCTTCGGGCCTCTTCCACTGAAAGAATAACCTACTTCCAAAGTTCAAGGAAAGTTGAATGACGATGAAATTGAATATTTACATATCAAAGAATCTATGGGCTCGCAGATCATAGAGTTATAATACAAGGAGTCTTATGTATGAAAATGTGTAAAGTGAAAATTCCCATACATCTGTTCCAGGAAAGAGGGAATCGACTTTAAATTTCTTGAAGATTTCGAATGCTGCTCATAGTAAAAGAGCTTCATTCTCCATAGTCAAGGTAATTAATATTATCCATGATTTATGATTCGCTCTTACACTCCACAACTTTTCTTTGATGATTGTTACCCCTTGTTAGCTGCAGATACATGTCACTGTAAATATTGTATCGTAGTTTCATTCCTTGGATGATAGATATGTCTCTGTTTGTCTGTCTGTCTGTCACATTGCTACTTCAGACACTAAAATATCTTGACTGGAAGACATTGCCTGAGCTGACAGTCGTCTGTTTCATCCATGAAGCTGAAAGTGACAGATATGACTACAGCCGAGATCTAAAGGAAAACTCACCCATTTTGGGTCATTTTCTTCACAGTATGTCTTAAAGCTTTGGCACTAAGCACTCGCGTGCACAAAGAAATCTGTAAAGAATTTCTTGCATAGGATGCGAAAAAAGAGAATAAAGAGTTTACGTATATATATAGAAAAATTAAATCCCACACGCATCAGTATTCACACAGAAATAAAAATAAGCGATTAGAACAATTTTAAAATTGAGATGAGTTCTTTATTCCCTATTTAAATAAATAGTACATTTTCGATTACGGATTACTAACTTGGATAGTTATTTATCTCATAGCCAACTTTACACCAGACATTTAATTCTTCTTAATTCTCTTAATTTGAATTTACATAAAAAACATTACACTGATAAAAACACTATTATATTATTTCCCTTTGGATGTTTTACTGTTCACGAAGAAGAAATACCCGGTTATTTCACTTTTGTGATGAACTAGTAAATGCCAATTTTCAAACTGTTAGAGAATGGTTGGGTGTAAAGGTTATGGGTCCCACAAGCAGATGATGAGTGAGCTGTTTCCGAATGCCAGCTCTTGCCTTCACGAGGATTAGCAACTCCAGAAACAGTAACTCTCCTTTTGCATCTTTGGTATATGACAGAAATCTGTATTAATTTATTGGAAATTATTCATAAATGCAAGTATTTGAATATGGATTCTTACAGTCAAATGCAAGTCGAAGTTTTGGAAAGCTGTCTAATAAGTCACTGTTGCATAGAATAGATCGTCAAAATCTTGATAGTTAATTCTAGTTGAAAGTATTTGAAAGTACTTTCAGTGTAGGTTTTCCAATAAAAAAAGAATGAGAAAAAACTCAGATAAATCACCTCCTTGAGATCTTAATTTTTGCACTAATCATCATAGGCTACTCGTTTTAATTGCTAACCTCCCCCCCCCCATCCCCACCACCAAAAAAAAAAAAAAAACATTTTGCTATCAAATATAAGTGTGCATTGGGGAATGCGATCAGTGTCGGTGAAAAGGAATTTATTGTATCCTGATGGCAATTTTTAACCATCAAGGGCAGAGGAATTTACAATGATCATTACTAACAAAAAATTAAAGGAAATCAAAGTTATTCTCTAGGTGAAATGAATAAAAGACTATGAAGCCTGTGAAGTGCTTAAGAGATTTACAAAATATTTAACTCTACTTTAAAATCTAAAGATTATCTCTGCAGCATTTTGCACATTAGCATATATTCTGTAATGCTGGCCCTCAATTAGTTTCCTGAAATTCAACACACAGTTACGTGTGCAATAGTAATACACTTCTTTCTTACATTGGAATCGAAACTGTATTCTCGAGTAAGAACCAAGGGCACTAGCAATTGAGTCACAAATGGCCAAACAGGATTAAGAGCATAAGTACTTAGACGATGCCGAAGGAGTTATATACATTGTCTTACGATGAGCAAAACTCGAAATATTCGACCACATCAAGAAAATCTCTTCTGATTCAAGAAGTGCCATTGTGGCTCCTAGTTCCCTAAAGGGAGAAAAGAGATTGATTTTTGTCTACCCGAATCTTTTAAGTCCTCTCATCAGTGGCTTTAATAATTTTGTCTATCTATCTATTCTTTATCTGTCTTGTTTTGATGATGGCTTAGTCATTTACATATATCTTAGTTTCATTTATTCTTCCAAAAATGCAAGAAGATAGGATGGCTTATTCTGTGTGACGTCTCTTTGAACAATACCAATCTCAGAATGGGAGGGGAAAATTATAGTGCAGAAATCTTCTTATCAAGCATTTAGGGCAATGAAAAACAACAATTAAACATTTTCTTGTAATCATATTCAGTAATTTTAGCCATGTTCGTAATATGCCTTAGAAGTCCATCTTTAATTCTTTCGTCTAGAAGTGCTAATCATGTAAATGAGTCCATCAAACTCACGATAGGTTTTCAGGAAAACTGCAGCTCTATCATCTATTGGATTCCCTATTTCTGGAATATTTGCTTCTTGAGCAACATGTCAAAAGCAAAGAAATTCAAATGATAATTACCTTTACTTGTTAAAAGAATGACGTAAACTTAACAAATTTGCTAATATGATGAAGTTCTTATCACTGACAATTATTCCTTCAAATAGACTGCCTATCAGCACGGTACTTATAATTTTCAAATTAAATTTCATATTGCAACGCTCATCTGTTTTCATTTTTATGAATAATTTGCTGATTTTATTTTGTGGTTATCCAAGAACGGTGAAACGTATTCTTATCTGCACTAAACATGAATTATAATCCTGAGAAAATTTTATCCTAGAATTTCTAAAATTCAAGGAACCATAAAAGAGATCCTGTTTTAAAAAGAGCATGATGTGAGAATACCGTTCGTAATCAGTAACAGTTGCCTTCATAATGTGAGTCCCCGGTACACCGAAGAGGGATTTCAGAACTGTCGGTAAAATAACACTAGAATGATTTTAAAACCAATGGTTACAAGAAACTGGTCTTTCGAGATTTGTGTCAGAGGGACATACGAGTCATATCCAGCAAAACTTTCAGACTAAAGGAATCGTCAAACAATGAACGAGAGGGAAGACTAATCGTCGGGAATGAGAGAAAGATGAAAAAGAAAAAAAGAAATCTTTCGGAAGAAGAGCTTTAATATCTTTTCCTCCCGATTAAGGTGGATAGAAGGCTTCTATTTTGTCATTTCGCAGTCTCTCTAAGAACTTTTTTTTTTTTATTTCTCTACTTATCCGTTGTTCTCCTAACGATCTCTGTAATTTTTCCTTAGTTTAATAGGCACTCAAATAATCACTCATCGCTTGCAACTACTCTCTCTCTCTCTCTCTCTCCCCTTCACGATGACGCACAGTAGGTAATTTAGACGACCCGCCGTATACTACTTTTACAATAAAGTGACAAAAGATAATACTAAAACCCCGATGAAGTTTTAGAAGAAATGGATATGTAGTGAGATGAAAGAGATAAAGGAAATTGATAAAATTGCCAATGCGGCGTTAGTGTGCCTTGAAACAGTCGAAAATACTTCTCTCTCTCAATGATTGATATTATTACCTAATGAGGCATAATCTCTTGAAGACGAAATTCCTTGCTTTTCATGTTTCTTCTTATGCTTTTGGTATACGCCTGTGGAACTATGATCGTTGTGTTTAAATAAACGATTTAGTTTTTACTAATCACGAACAGATTGTCTCTTCTTGAAGGATCTTATTTTTTGTGTCTGCTACATGAGCAATAAATTCTTATGAAGTAGACAACAACATTGGCTGACCTTTTGTAATATAAAGTTAGTAGTTTTATATTAGCGGGATTTTGAACAGAAAGAAGTAATTAAATATATAAATAGTTCATGTCATAAGAAATAATCTCTTTATAAGCTATGTTTTAAAAATCGAAACCCTCCATGGTTAAGATATTTTCTGTAATTATCTTGAAAGCAAATAATATCAGTTTTTAGCCTTTGTCTTATTTTCTTATTATAGCCTCCTAGACTATTATAATTTCATATGAAATGAACGTGTCAGCATCCTTGCAATTCAATCAAATGTTGGTTGAAACCGAAACGCTTAAACTTTTTACACCACATGATGGGAGGCAATAGCTGTCTCTAGGTAGTTGGCCAGAAAAAAGATTACCGGAAGGTCCTGAAGAATAATCTTATTCTCACTTGCCTTTTGAGCGATGAAATACAGCACTATAGCAAGTTATTTGCATATTATACGGACCGAAGATTTTTCTTTCTTTTTATCATGGATCATAATTATACAGTGAAGGAAAGACATTTTGAATCTTTTGGCGTAGTTTCTCTTATATTTCGTGGAATTAAAAAGAAATTAGTCTATTTTCAATCATTCTTGAGGCAGATATCTCTTCGAGCTCTTGGTACTATTTGTCTGAAATCAGCTATATATATTCAGTCTATGTGAAAGGTTTCGTGATTGGAAAAAACTGTAAAAATATAAACAGTCGTATTTTGTAAATTTGGTCAGACTTCACTGCTCAGGTCCAAAAATCTAATTATTAAACCCCCTCCTAACATAGTGCCCATACTCATTCAATACTTTAAGAAATTTTTAAAATTTATAAAATTTCGACGAACTAAACATAGTCTGCTGGACCTTCGCTTTTCAATTATAAAATAAATCGCACAATAGAACAACAAAGGCGTGATATAAGAAATTACACGGAAAATTGTTTCCTCTTCTACAAGAAAGTTCAAAGTTGCAGATTCTCAGAGGAATAAAATTCCTTTACAATAAAAAAAAAGGCCTTTACGAAGCGTCGACCATGATGTATTAGACAAGCCTCCAATTATCGCCTCTGTCGATTTAGGTTAAAAGAACGAAGTAATTGAGTCCCTTTATAAGCAACGTGATTAGTTATGAAAATTATTTAGTCTCAATAAAGGTACGTAGATACAGCCTTCACTGAGAAATGTTAAGAGACCTTGGTGAAATGGCCGTAAAACGTTAATGATTTCATAAGAGGACTTATTAATGCCTCTGATAAGACCAACTCTGGCTCTTCTTATTCTTTAGCGGCATTGTGATTAATGCTGCTTCAGTTATTCACAGTTCAAGAACGCAGTTCAGTTTAATTTCATCAAGATTGCTGCATCATGGTTTCTTTAATATAACTGTATTATTGACTTAATTGTTATAAATAACGTCGTCCTTCTTTTGTAATTATTTTTTCATAAAAATGTTTAGTTTCTGAGTAGCTGTCATGTAGTATTGAATAATAAGAATATTTAGAAAAAAAAAAAAAATAATGCCTGAAAATAAAGGTTATTCAGTTGGAGGAAATCTGACAATTTCAGGCATATTTCAAATCGTGAGAAGAATTCTAGACCTTGATGTAAATCATTTGATGTGGTAGTGTCAGGTGCACCTTAGGTAAATTACTTAATAATTAGCAGGCCATGAAAACATGCTTCCCAAGGTTGAAAGAAACGCTTGTATGTAAAAGTATGCTTGACAGTAGGAATATATTTCAGTTAAATAACGTTGATGAATCTATTCCTTTTACTTAAATCTCAAACAAAATAACCTTTAAAAATGATGGGATAGAATAGTGCTGAAGACAGTAAGTTATTTATAAGAACATTGGCAATGATAATAATAAAAACCATCTTTTTTTTCAGCACGAGGCCATGAACTTGGAATATACTGAGTAGTAGATAGACGAGTTAAAGTGATAAAAATTATGATTGGCAATATCCAATAGTTGCTGAGGTAGTACTAGAAAAAAAAACAATAATTATATTATTGGTAGTGACAGTATTGTTATTGAGAATAATAGTAGAAATATTAACAAAAAAGCATGTTAAAAATGATAGCAAATAAAAACAGATACAGTTACGATACAATGAAAAGAGGAGTTTCGGCAAGAGAGTGTCAGTGAGTGCAGAGAGAGAATGAAAATTTCTGGAAACATCCATCTGGAAACACCCAAGGCACTCCACACTTCAAACCGGATGGCATTGGTGATTTTAATAAGAAGTGAAACGAGTTGTGATAATGTTTCCGTCCTTACACTTATAAGATCAGGTAACCAATGCTTTATTTGACATCACTTTATATATATATATATATATATATATATATATATATATATATATATATATATATATATATATATATATATATATATATATATATATATATATATATATATATATATATATATATATATATATATATATATATATATATATATATATATATATATATATATATGTATATATATATATATATATATATATATATGTATATATATATATATATATATATATATATATATATATATATATATATATATATATATATATATATATATATATATATATATATATATATATACAGTATATATAGCTGCTCATAATCTAATGAGAAATCTCCAGTTTAGACGTCTAAACTGACTTTATAGTGAAACTATCTTCATTCATTCCCGAAATCGCTTAGCTTTTTTAGTTTTCCGTAAAAAAAAACACTGTTGAGATGGCTTTGTCTGTCCGTCCGCAAATTTTCTGTCCGCACTTTTTCTGTCCGCATTTTCTGTCTCACCTCAGATCTTAAAAACTAGAAGGCTGCAAATTGGTATGTTGATAATCCACCATCCAATCATCAAACGTACCAAATTGCAGTCCTCTACTATGATTAGTTTTTCTTTTATTTAAGGTTAAAGTTAGCCATAATCGTGCGTCTGGCAACGATATAGGATAGGCCACCATCGGGGCGTGGTTAAAGTTTCATGGGCTTCGCCTTATGCAGCATTATACTGAGGCCACAGAAAGATTCATCTATTTTCGGTGGCCTTGATTAAACAGTGTACAAAAAACTCGACTGCTCCGAAGAAACTTCGGCGCATTTTTTACTTTTTCCTTTTTATTATAAATTACTTAGCAGACTGAAGAAATATAAAAATAAGTTTACAATGAAAGCTCGAATAAATGACAGATGGGATTACAAATAAAAAAAAAATATGTACCTGGAATCCATCACAATTAAAGGTTTAGCAGACCTACCAAAACAGGGTTAATATTTAAGAGATTTTACAAAGGATTAGGCTCAGCAACTCAAAAAGCAAGGACAGGACAATTAAAAGATTATAAAAGGAAGGTTACTGACCACCACAAAATAAAAAAATATATATACATATATACATATATGTAAATATATATATATATATATATATATATATATATATATATATATATATATATATATATATATGTATTCGTGTGCTTAATATAAAATTTTTGGTTAAAAATGTTCATCCTGTAAAATTTTTATAATTCACTGAGTTGTATATATATATATATATATATATATATATATATATATATATATATATATATATATATATATATATATATATATATATATATATATAATATTATAACATTTTGTGTTGGTCAGTCACCCTCCTTGTATAATCTTTTAAATGTCATGTCATTGCTGTTTGAGTTGTTGAGCCTAATCCTTTGTAAAATCTCTTAAATATTAACCCTGTTTTGGTATGCCTGGTAATCCTTTAATTGTGTTGGATTCCATGTACATATTTTTTTCCATTGTAATCCCCATCTGTCATTTATACGAGCCTTCTTTGCAAACTTATTTTTATATTTCTTCAGTCTGCTGAATAAAGGAATAGCGTAAGTCGAAAGGCCTTGCAGCCCTCCATTGTTTCTTTCCTTCGTGGATTTTGTCTATATATATATATATATATATATATATATATATATATATATATATATATATATATATATATATATATATATATATATATATATAACTGAATCAATAAAAATTATATATATATATATATATATATATATATATATATATATATATATATATATATATATATATATATATATATATATATATATATATATATATATATATATGTGTGTGTGTGTGTGTGTGTGTGTGTGTGTGTGTGTGTGTGTGTGTGTGATTGTTACCAGATCTAGCATAATATTCTGTTTACATTAATTTGGCATAACTTTAGCATAATTCAGGGACATTTGGCATAAAAATGGAATATTTTGAGAAAATTGAGAGAAATACAATGGAAATGTTTAATCAATGATAAAATTAAATAAAACACTATCGTTTAAGAAATTCAAAATTATGTACAATAACGACGGTCGTTGTGATGTCTTTTAGACGCGGTCCACTATGAAATGAAACCGGCCTGGACCTGAACATATCCCGTCCGCTCAGACCAACTCCTGTACAGTACAGCTGCTGACAGACCTCATCCTCGCCTCCTCGGACCTGGTAGTAGTTGTCACATAGGGTGCGGATCGTGTGTGGACTGCGGATGGTACAGTGCAGCCTCCATTAGTGTGAAATTGTGAATGCTTAGACAGGACAGAGTTGATAATGTCGCAGGAAGGAAACAGAGAGGATTGGGATCGTAAAGACAAGTCCTCATCCTTTATCTCCTCGGACACGGATGGTAGCCCGGTGATAGCACTGTGGTTAGTGGTACTAAGTAAAAGATTGCTCAGAAATCATATCTACAGCAGTTCCGAGGTGAGTGGAGAAGGTGTAAGAAAAGCAGGTGAATGTATCAGCTCTGAGCCATCACGAGATATAGATTAAACCAGTGAACAAAGACATCTACAATAAATAAACAGCCACTGGAAATAACCAGTCATGTTTACATAATGTCTTTTGAGCTAAAGGGCAAATTTTTATTTTTATTCATTACTATCTGTGATGAGATGCCTTTATGGTAAACCTTACTTATATGGGCCCGAAAGGCTCTTTCGTTTATTGGCAGCAGTCACGCGGTAATGTTGAAACCATTTGTGTCGGGAGTCAGAGTCATTTTTGTCCATAATATGGATTTCTGTCTACATATTTATTTTTCTGCAGTTTTTGAAAGTTGTTTTGTGATGTTTTTAAAAATCGTTTCATTTCTACAGGCCAATAAAAGTAAGGTTGACCACCTTTACTTTTCCGTTGCATGGTACGGGTGTTAACTATTATGTTTGTAATGGGTTTCTGTGAAAATAAACTAACTCTGAAAGTTAGCATAAAGTTAGCACAATTTCATCATCCCGATAGCATAACTTTTCAGGGTCTAGCATAATTTTGAATGGAGTCTAGCATAATTTGGCAAGAGAGATCTGGTAACACTGGATGGCTAATCACACTGGAAACATTTTTCTTGTTTATTGGCCAGCGTCCCAAACCCATTCCATTGTTATAGTTTAAAAAAGAATATTTAAAGCAATATACAAAAATAAAAGTAAATAAGGCAATTAGAAATCTAGCAAAACTACATAAATATGAAACTCTAACTATGAATCTAGCAAAACTACATAAATATGAAATTCTAACTATGATTTATTAAAGGAGAGAATTGAATATAACTATTAAAATTGTCAGATAAAAAAAATGAGACCAACTGCGACCAACCTATCGGCTTAAGAAAACACTGGAATGGAGATTTAGAAATTGCTGGCTTAGGCGTTAAGAAGGGCACATAGTGTAAATCGTTGCTAAGCTTTGCTACCTGTGTTTTACTGAAAAAGACTTACACAATCTTTTGTAATAAAACAGCGGGCACCAAAGTTAAACAATCAACTAAACTTTTAATGACATTTATTCATTAGATAAAAAAAAAATAATAGGAATGGGAACATTACATAAAATGAAAATAACCTGTATTAATTTAATATTGTATAGATTGACTTTGCTGGTTATCCCCTAATAAATTCCTTATTCAAGCTGAAAGGAGATTAATAAAGACATTATTTTAGATACCTATTTGTTGGTGGACGCACTTGTAATGAAAGAATCTTCAGACGACCAAAAATTAGCTTAAAAGAGCGATATACAGTATGTAAGGAATAACGAGAGGAAATCGCAGAAAGAAAATATTCTTAACAATATCCCGGCCTGTGAAGGTAAAACTTTGTAGATAAAAGACAAATCATTTACTTAAAATGAGAGGGCTCCCTTTTACTTTCAAGTTAAATTTATGTTGTTAAATTAGTGTGCAAAAATGACTGACCTAATCATTTTATGACGAACATAAAATGTAACTCAGGTATGTTCGATTTATGCATTGCATATGGAGCTCTATAGATCTCCTTACAAATTTTATTAAAAGCAGCATTTATCTCAAAAGGTGCATGGGTGGCCGAAGTACTTGATGGGAAATTGTCATTATACAATGTAAAATGTCATGTCAAGTAAAAAGTTTTAAATTTCGTAAGTTTGAAAAGAAGGAGAATCATTTCCATCCGTTTCCATACTTTGATTCGTGTATCACTTATTAATTTTCCCGTTGTGGAGTTATTTCTTAGAAAATACAGACTTAAATGGTAGGGGTGACAAATTGTGGAAATAGAAAGATTATTCTTTAATGGAAGTTTTAATTCAATTTAGAAAAGGTTTGCATTATACTGGAATATGAGAATACATTTTTAAAGAGAATTTTTCTGGGGTGCCTATAAACGTCAATCAAATATACATATGTTGTCTTCGAAACTACCAAAATATGTATCAGTGGAGTCGATTATTTTCAGTAAATGTGCATGATTAAAAACGTTGTAAGAAATTCAATTTTGCCTGCACAATGAGCCTGGGGTAAGATTGCTGGAACGCCAACTCTCATTTCCTCTAAAACCCTAAAATGTTATATTTGATTTTTATATTTATTAATACCTCGCATATAGTTTCATCATTAAAAAAAGATTGTTCACGTGTTTAAATAATAATTTTTTAAAAATTACAAGTGTGCTAGATTTATTAACTTTCGTCATGTGCATATTTCATCATGTTGCAGAAAAGACATACGAAGTATTAAGTAGAAATCCCATGGACAATGTGAATAGTAATTTCAACCAACAGATAAAGAGCTATTAAAGAGAAATGAAGACTTGATGACGAATGTTCTGTGTGGTCTCACCATCTTCACAATATTTGTATGGAGTAGTAAAATGCTCAAAACTAATTTTCACACTCGCCAGTCATTAATTCTCTTGGTTTTGCTTCATGAAATTTAGCAAAATACCTTGCGGATATTTCAAACTCGTTCGTTAGTACTATTTATGATGCCAACATAAAGAACAATTTTGACTTGATTAATACATAAAAAGAATGTTCATACTGCTATAGACAGACCTTCTCTTAGTGACTTCCAAGGCCAACATTAAGTCCGCTGAACGACAAAGACTTGACAGGTGTGGATCTAGGAATGTTACCGCTTATATTTTGGAACCATAACGGCCAATTTTACCCATATTTACGTATTAGTCCCTCTCTGCCTCATCATCAATGAGTAGACATTCAGGTTTCTTCCCCAAAGGCACTATAACCGGACAGTCCGGAATGAGAACTTTTGCATGAAATATTCCTCTATTCTTGCATTAGGTGTTACCATTAAGTTTCTCGGTTTAGGAAATCACAGGTCAGCGGTACAAACCCACAAAGAGAAAATTTGTCTCTAACACTATGTACATCAATGCATTAATCAAGTCTACATAAAAAAAAATAAAAAAAAAACTTTAGAAGGTCCCTGATGACCAAGGGCCTGTGGAATGTGGCTAACAATACGAACAGAGCACACGAGACTGATGCCTGTGTCCACACCAACACAGAGGAGTATAATAAAAAGATTGATGACATCCTCAGAAACAAAGCAAAATTTGATTATGTGAAGGATTGCTACTGGCTTGAAAGATAATGACCTTGGATGTCATGGTATCCTTGAACTTGGAATTCCTATTCACCAATGTGCTATTGACCCTGCTGTCCAGATGAACTTTCATTTCTGAGCACATCATCAATCTGTTCATGATACTCCTTGGTGTTGGTAAGGACATAGACACTGGTTTTATGTACTCTGCTGTTTGTGATATCTTCTCGTTCGTGTTTATATCATATTAACTACTTTCCAGAGGCCCTTGGTCATCAGAGAACTTTAGAATTTATCTATTCTTGTTTGCTTTTTGGCGAGGTTCTACCAAAAGGGAGATATTGTTCCCAACTGCACATGTATTTTCTTCGTTGACATGAGCATTATCGAGGAGCATCTCAATCTACAGGTGTTTCGAGAGGGTTTTGGATCATTGCATGTACCAACAGTGCAATTCCAGATCCTACAGGCTTTTGTTACCATTGGTAGGGCCGGATTGTTTTCTTCCATCTAGAGAGCCTTCAATTTCCCATGGTCAAATCACAATAGCTTGCTAAAGATATCTTGTTGATGGGAAGGTGTAGGTGGTCGAGCTCCTCGAGGATGGGTGCAGTCTATTGCAGGTATCCTCTACCTCTCAGCCACGTAAACATCAATTTCAGTCTTGATTAACTGTGCCCTTGGATTTAAGGATCGTCGTCTCTCTTTCCTGATGGGTTATGGAGTCGTAAATTAATGTATTTCAGATGAGGCCCCTTGTGTATGCACATAGAATTTAGGATTACAGATATCTCTGTCATAAGTGTTGTCCGTACTTCTATATTTTTTCTAACACAGTGAATTGAGTCGTACTGGCATGCTAGGGTTAAAATCCTGGTCTAGAGGGAAACTGTTTCTTTATTTATTTCTCATCTCCAATCAAGGGTAGCCGGCAAACATGTATTCAAAAAGTGAGAAAAAACCAATAAGTTAATGGATCCTTGTGATTATCATTACTACGTATATAACTAGTGAGAGTGGACAGTAGATTCTTATACAAATATGTATTTAAAATATTTTATCTGCCGCACAAATGTGGGAAAAAGAGCCTACACTTCCAAAGAGAACATTCTTTCTATGTTTTCTTTTCGTATATTTAGTTTTATAACCGTATGTGTGTGCGTGCGATCGCGCTGGCTAATGTGCGTGTGAGCGTGTTCATATGATAGGCATCAGGAACATTTCTATACATCAGCTAATTTATATATGTGTAAGATTTTGCGTTTGTTACAACAATTCTTGCTTCTAAACAAAAGAATAAAAATGTTTTTGAATTAACCAGAATGCATTTTTTTTCTTTCCTATCTTTTCACTTAATTTTGTTTTGGCGAAATGAATCTAATAATTCCAGGGTAAGACTGATTGCTGTCCTTCCAAGCGCAACTTGGAAGCAATTAATTCAGGACTAAAAAAAAAAAAAAAAAAAAAAAAAAACATGGTAACATCTTATTTAATTTTGTTTTGGCAAAATGAATCTAATAATTCCAGAGTAAGACTAATTGCTGCCCTTCCAAGCGCAACTTGGAGGCAATTAATTCAGAACTAAAAAAAAAAAAAAAAAACATGGTAACATCTTATCTGGAAAAGATGGATGGCATCCTTACGGGGACATTTCATGTCAACATTTTCTATTTCAATTTACAGCCGAAAGGTGTTTCATGATGTCAGTTTCTGTATTTTCTATGGATTCATTCTCTTTCGTTCAAAAATCGTCTGTGTTTTCTGTTTTTTTTTTTCTTCCTTCTCATTTCACTCAGTTTTCAATTTTGTCTTAACACAAAACGAAGCAGAACAGTGCACCCTTGAGAAAGGGAAATCATTATTTTCATTATATTAGTAACAACGATAATTCGGTACAAAATTATTTTTTTATAATAAATGATTCATTCTAAGGATCTTATTGCATATGAAAATATCATCAATGGCAAATAGGAAAATGCAATAGAAAATAAATACTCTTTTAGAAGAAAAACCCTTCACATGAAAATAAAAGCAGGAACACATCTCTTTAACACAAGACAGATGCAAGGCTAGAAGGAAAGAAAACTCTACATCAAGGTACACCATATGAAAATGAAAGCTAGAGGCATTTAATGATCAAATATAACAAATGCAACTTAGAAGGAAAGAATTCCTTCCATGAAGGATCCTTTACAAGACTAATGGAGACATGGCAGAAAAGAGCATTTGAGTGTAAGAAAGTTGAAATAAGGGTCCCTTCAATACAAACACATGACCATATTAAATCTTTTCATTCACGAGTATCTTGCAAATTCTGTATTTTTCATTTTCGAGTATATGAATAGGTTTCTTTCTGTCTAGCTAAGTTTGTATACTTCCAAGTAGTTCTGTCATCATAGATAATTTACCTACGGAATGTTTTAAAGAAATATGAGAGCATTACTCATATTTCTGATATGTACTTGCTCTAGCTGACAGGATCAATAGCCACAGTTTAAGTTAAGGCCTAAACCTGCTGATACCCCTGCCATGACAATTTGACCAGTGCAGTCAATCTGCAGTATTACCGGATAAAATATTTCTTTGTTAAAGTCCTAGGCAAACTGGGAAATGATTCAGTTTGATTTCATAGTTATTAAAGTGTCTGGAACTAATGCCAAACAAGATATATATATATATATATATATATATATATATATATATATATATATATATATATATATATATATATATATATATATATATATATATATATATATATATATATTATGTGTGTGTGTATGTATGTATGTATATTTAGAGTATTCGTTCTGACCTACTTTATTCCTTCTCAGGGATCAAATCAGGAGTCTGAAGGAAGTCCAGGAAAATTACTATTACACCTTGATTAGCTGGTTGCGATTTCTGGGTCAATGAGTACCCTAATAAGAAAACAGTTGGGCTGAAAGCCTTAATTCAACAAGAAATTGTTGCAAATAAACACTGAGGGTCTCTTTGAAAGGAATATATTTACAATCAAACACGTAAATCAGAAGACTGGGGATTGATAGGTAAGGAAAGTAGTATTCTGCCTTGAGATTGACTAACTCAGCTGTGGGTCATGTATTGAAGAATAAATGAGGGATCCTCTTGACAGGAACTCTGAAGGATTGATTGCAGTGGGGAATGCCACTACAAGGGGCACAAGATAAACCTTCGTTTCCGCAGCGATGACGGTATGCAATTAGAAAGATGCAGGCGGATATACACGGAATTTATAATGACGTCGGAGAATCGAGGATTGCACATATGGTGCCAAGAAAACTCGATTCAGGTGCAGGATTCTTACATTAAAACTTCACACCCAGGCTAACTGAGTCAGGACTTGTGAGATATTGCACTTCAGAAAAGAAAATAAAACTTGAATTGGAGATCACTGTTATGTGACTGTTAAAAAAAAAAAAAAAAACTCAAATCAGGACGTTACCTTATAACGGAGTGATGAAGAGTCTCGTCGAGAAAATGCACCAGGAATGGAGGGATGAATTTAATGGGTCACACTTGAAAGTACTGGGGTGGCCATAAGGGGGACCATGTGGGTCAGCTTAAGAAGGAGCTTGCAAGGGCCAGTGTAGCTAGTCTTTAGCCAGGTATGTTTCAGAGGCAGTTGCTCTGGCGTTGGGCATATTTAAGCCCTCGGGTATTCAGAGTTGGTCGTACTTAGAGGTCGTTGAGACCGCAGCTGAGTCACAAACTCGGTTTTTTGTCAAGCCCTTCCAAATTCTGGTGACTTCTGGCAACCCATGTTCGACAGTTTTTATGGGGAACTCAACTTTTCCATTGGTTTTCAGTAAGCTTCATCTCCATTCGCCTTTTACCTGAAAGGGGGTCATTTCAAGCAGTCACTAGTTCTTAGGAAAGGCCAAAGATGTACCAAAAAGGGGAGTATGGAGAGAAAGTTAGGTAGGGGCTGAGTTTCTCACGCCCTTCCTCAGTTAGTTATCAGTATGAAGGATATATATATATATATATATATATATATATATATATATATATATATATATATATATATATATATATATATATATATATATATATATATATATATATATATATTATATATATATATATATATATATACATTTATATATATATATATATATATATATATATATATATATATATATATATTATACATATATATATATATATATATATATATATATATATATATATATATATATATATATATATATATATATATATATATATATATATATATATATATATATATATATATATATATGTATACTGCAATTAGAAGATGCAGGTGATTATGTACGGAAATTATAACAATGTCGGCGAATCGAGGGTTGCACATATGGTGTCAAGATAATTCAATTCTAATTGTCAGATGCTTACGTTAAAACGTCACACTGGGCTAACTGAGACAGGAATGGGTGAGAAATCGCACTTCAGACAAGAAAATTAAATTTAGTCAAATATTTAAGTTGCGTGACTATTTGAAAGAACCTCGAATCAGGATGTTACCTTATAATGTAGCAATGGAGAGCCTAGTCAAAATGCACCAGGGATTGAGAGATGAGTTTAATGGGTCACGCTTGGAAGTTACTGAGGGTGGCTGCAAGGTTGGCCACATGGGTTTTGCTCAATAAGGAGCATACAAGGGGATGTGTGTTGGATCTAGCGCCAGGTAGGATTCTGAGAGTGAAGCTGCTGTGCCTGGCGTTTTTATGCCCTCGGAGGATTAAGATCTGGTGCTTCTCAGAGGGCGCTGGGATCGTGGCTCAGTCATGATCTCCGTTTCATGTGGCAAGCCCTTCTCAATCCTGGTGACTTCTGGCAGCCCATGTTCTCCAGTTTCTATGGGGGACTCAACCTTTTCTGGCGGGTTTCGCCAGGCTTCCGTCTCCATTCGCCTTTTTATCTGAAGGTCAAAAGAAAGTTATTTAGGAGCTGGGTTTCTCATGCCCTTCTTCAGTTAGTTATTAGCATGAAA
>NC_089785.1:331801-366801 GCF_040412425.1 Macrobrachium rosenbergii
CGAAAGTGGAGCTAATAGAACATTTATTTGAATCCTAAGGTCTTATTTGAAATATGAGGGATAATGAAAATTAATATATATACATTACGTATATCTTGGGGAAACAAGATCCTCTAAAAGGTGCAAAAGTCTTTTAGATGATTATGTAAAATCTCATGCCGTCAAAAAGAGATACCCAAGATGAGATTGAAAATCGAAAAAAGATATACAGTATAGTATATATATACATATTGTCATAAACTGGTCGTCTTGGTTGGGGAAAGAATTGAACAAATTTAAAACTTATGACTGCAAAGGAACCAAGTGCGCCCAGATTATGAACAAAGGAAAAGTTATTTGAAACTTACCTTAGATTTTCCTGGTTTTACAATTGAATGAGTAAGGTTGCTATTTGGAATCAGAATTCTTTTACAATTTAAAGGGGTTTATTTACAGAGATTTAGCAATTAAATAAGGAGACAAACAACTCAAAAATTAGTACCCAAGGGGCAGGCTCATTAAATATATACAGAGAGCAATACTGCAGTGATTGGCAACAAGCAAGCTAATTAATAAGGGGCCAATGTACAATACAATTATTCCCGTTATAATAATAATAACTTGGGTTAGGCCAAAATTGCGTTAAAGGGATCTTCGTTAATTGCTGCGAAGGATTGAACTCAAGGATTTGGAAAAATAATTCATATAAAATTTGGCGGGGCCACAACGGATTTCAGGTATCGGACTGCGACCAGGAATAGTTTCAGGATTTGAAAGGCAGTCAGAATTATCGGACACAGGGTGCAATGGAACGCCGGGTCTCTCCTGTAAGAGAGGTTCTGGATTAGAAATGGCTTCACACACTGAAGGAAATAGATTCCCCCTATAAAGTGTTACACATTGCACATGTTAAATATTAATCACTACGTAGCCCAGCAGATAATTATAAGGAAATCACGTAAGCACAGCAGGGGAATCATAATTGATTGGGCTTTTAACACAAGAACACGTGCTCGCAGTCACACAAAGAGAAAATTTAAACACTTGTATTACTTAGCCTAAATTGCCCTTAAGTTGCACTGGGGAAGGGATAACTGGATGATTATCACGGGATCTTTGCTGAAATTCAAGGCACATTATGGGCGAGATATGGGAGGCCGAAGCAGAACTCTTAACAAGGGAAGATTGCTTTTGTGGAGGAAGGAGTTAAAGTTTAAAGGAAATGGAAATTTAAGGAGTTTAAGTAAAAAGGGGAAGGGCTGGTTTATTGACTATTTGCGATGTACAAGCCTTGTCTGATAATTGCGGCGCCAAAACAATTGACTCGGCCATTCGTGGACGATAGTTTCAACCAGCGTAAGCGGAGAAGATGAGCGATAGCTTCCGCCCAGTACTGAGATGAGAACGTGTCTGCTCTTCCAAAGCCAGTGGCGTCTTGTAGGGCCTCGTCTTTAGTCCGACATCCCTGCAAATGATATATCTATTATATATCTATTATATATCTATTATATATCATATATATATATATATATATATATATATATATATATATATATATATATATATATATATATATATATATATATATATATATATATATATATATATATATATATATATATATATATATATATATATATATATATATATATATATATATATATATTATTAATATTTGTTAGGCCGCAGTGCAAGTTCTTATCACAAAAGGAGAGAGGGCAGTGATGGTAAAATAAATCCAGTAATACTCAGTCTGGAGACGAAAACACACAGGAAAACTCTCAATATTTATTAACAAACTAAGCAATAAATTATGTCAGCCTTGTTACTACTGAGGACAAATACAAGTCCTTAAATAAACTGGGATTACCTAAAAAGCTAAAAACTAAACCCTAGACAGAAACATTGAGAAATATACTGAGTAAATTAACAAAAATCAGCCCTATCAATACCTAATACTGAATAAGTTAGGAAGGACAGGTCAGAGCAACAGAGAAAATATCCTTACCTAGGTTTATAAAACTTTTAAAATTATCAATAACAGCAATACACAATATAGGCAAAGATAATACCTAATATCTAATGTTCTCAAAATTGTAACAATATATATATATACAATTCAAGAGATATTTAAACAATAGATACTAAAGTGCCTTAAAATTCTAAGATTATCCAAGCCAATCAGTTCAAAAATCGCTAAAAGCCACGAAGGTACACACACTAGCAGATATGATAATAATGATAATAGTAATAATAAATAAAAGGCAATAAAGAAAGCGAACAGTCTAGGAAGAATAATATACGAAATGTATCAAAATAAATTGACGAGCTTCTCACATAGATAAGGGATGAATGGATCCACGAATGATTCAGGATAAACAGCCTGCCTTACTGAGGGCTGAAATACAGTGGGAGCCGTGATCTCAACTCAGCTTTCAGAGGGGCGTACGGAAAACTACAGGTCACCAAATACTATGGAGGAGGAGTCCGTCGCCCCAACCACAAACATGAAAGGAATTTATAGCACCTATGTACAGAGCCCTACTTGCACCTTCACGGGTCTCAATGCCCCCACAGCTGCAGCTCAAATTACGTCGCAAAGAACATAGCGATGACCCCCTCCCATTTATCCACTCTGTCGGGATCCAGCGCCGATAACAGAGCCCGCGGAAAGAAAACACACTGTAAGGGAAAGTCACCGCAGATGGCAGAAAATGCATTTGCGCCTCCAACACTTGCGACAGATTTTGAAGAGCGATAATTAAAGATTTGCCAGCTGCACATCCCGGGGAGAATATAGCCCGAACTGTTCTCCAGAAAGACTTTTCGCTCGCACCGAACGTCAACACTCCATCTCCAGTCACTCGCCGTTCAGCAAAATAAACAAAAAAGAAACAAGCGTTAATAAAGCACTTATAAACTTTAAACGAGCGGGGAGGAGGTTTAAACAGCACTTCACTCTGAACTTGACGGATAAACAAAAATAAACTGAAACCTTACAAACTAAATTTCCTTACGCTAATTATACATATAACAAATGTAACAAAAAGCAGTAAAAGGCTGATTAAAGAAAGCAAAAGCAATGCCAATTATTGCATTTATGATATATATATATATATATATATATATATATATATATATATATATATATATATATATATATATATATATATATATATATATATATATATATATATATATATATTTATATATTAAATTCATGTTGTTTTAAGAAATATTCAGAAATTTAATAAAACACATTATCGAATAGCAGAGGAAAAAATTATCTCTTCTCTTCTCTCTCTCTCTCTCTCTCTCTCTCTCTTCTCTCTCTTATTATTCGTGCAATTATAAAAAAAGGATATAGAACTAGCGAAAAAGAAGATATATTCCTCACTGTTACGCCACACAGAGTCACGGTCTCTACCTTTTCAGTTCTATTATTTTTAACCGAGTAACAAAAGGAGCATTCAGAAATGTAAATCTTTTGTCTGCTACCTTTGCTGTATTTTTTTATTACGGTGAAAACGAAAAGGAAACTCTGACATTGAAGGCTGAGTTGACTATCTTGTAACTTATTACCAGTTTGTTACAAAGGACAAATTTATTTACAAAAACTACACAGCTGATCCTACTTGCGTACTATCCAAGAATCAAATATGGATCCTAAAAGCCATAATATCGTAGAGCAGATATGTGTCACTCATTTACAGATAGTTTTTGTTTTGATATTTCTAAAGAAAATTATTGATCTATTTGTATTTCTTTGTTATATATACTATGCATATATATATATATTATTTATAGTATATATATATATATATATTATATATATATATATATATATATATATATATATTACTTTTCTGTCTCAAATTTTTGAATTTTCACGAATACCTAGGGAATTTGTGAATGAGCAACTGTTAGAAACATTTGATCCCAAGGTACTAGCTTTCATTTCAAATGTTTTTGTTGAATTGATTATTTCACAAATTTGAGGGATTTCATGTGAAATCCCCTGATTTCACAGTAATTGGTTTTTGTTTAATAATATATATATATATATATATATTTATATTAAATTGATTTTATATATGTGTGTGTGTTATAAACGTGTGTGTGTTGTGTTTATGTGTGTGTGTGTGTGTATATCAACCCGAAGATTGGGAAAACTAAATGTATATATTTATAAAAAAAAATTATGTATGTAAAGTTTAGTGAAAGTGGTACATTAGCATATGTACAGAGATCTCACTAACATAAATAAAACCGCCAACCTCATACGCCACATTACCTCAAAGAACATAGTGTATATTCATCTTGCATTTATTCCTGCATATTATAGCTCCAGCTGCCATTTAGCCTGCAAGTCATACCGTATTCAATATCGGAGAAATATTCAGCATATATGTACTCGTAACCCTTGTTTTTATTGTCTTTAGGATTTTAATTGCTAATGATGGTATTTCTGAAATATTTACTAGTATAATATACTCTCGACACTTCTAATTTTTATATAGTTTACTTTTCTGTCTCAGAGCCTTACTACTTCTGTATGACTTCCTTTAAGGCTTTCCATTGCTTAAAAAACAACACGTTATTTATAAGTTGCATTTTAGCTTAATCTACTTTTGAACAGTAATTGGTTTTCAAAATTGCAAAAAAATTTCATTAAACCGACTGTATAACGAAATATGAAACCGTAACATCATGAAGCAGTCACTATAACGAATTCCGAAGATTAAAACGGAAAAGGAACGAACAAATTAATGAGGAAATTCGCATTTGTTGACCTATGGAGAAAGAGAGAGAGAGAGAGAGAGAGAGAGAGAGAGAGAGAGTCTGGTAGTGGTTTCTGCTGGCTGAAAGCATCATGTTTAGCCATTACTACGCATGCGCGAACTCAGCTTCGCTTGCTACGGAAAGAAATTATCGATTTAGTTTTTCAATGTAGATTTTATCAAGGCAATAAAAAAATAATACTAATTATTATTATCAATTATGATAAAAATTCATGAAAATTCTGATAAAAAAATTATGTTATATGCCAGAAGAAAAGGTAAAGCATCAGGTGGAAAATGAGAATAAGCCCAGAAAACTGAAGGGAAAGATGACATAATAAAAAAAATTTATTTTGTTTTGTCTGTTTGTATGCGTGTCATGGGGTAGGGCTATGATTTTGAGTTACAGAACTTTCTAGGGTGACATACTGTAGAGGCCGTGTGCAAAATTTTGTCTGGGTCTGTCAAGTGATCCAAATTTTTATAGTGGACAAACAAATATACAAACATTATATTTATATATATATATATATATATATATATATATATATATATATATATATATATATATATATATATATATATATATATATATATATATATATATATATATATATATATATATATATATATATATATATATATATATATATATATATATATATATATATATATATATATATATATATATATATATATATATATATATATATATATATATATATATATATATATATATATATATATATATATATATATATATTATACTTGCATTCCACAGAGGGTTTTGTTAAGTTGCATAACAACAATTTGTATTGAGTAACTTTTTATTACCCCAGTGAACGTAACATACTCTACAATTTCAAACACCGGCAATGGGGTAGCTGACACCATAAACAAGAGACGTTCTCCAGGCAGTAGTGACCTCTCTCTCTTTCTCTCTCTCTCTCTCTCTCTCTCTCTCTCTCTCTCTCTCTCTCACACACACACACACACACACACACACACACGCAAACACGTGCGAACTCCAACAATCTGCCTGTAAAAGGCACTGCAATACTGTCTTTACATCCCTGTGGTCGAACATTTCATCTTTTCAATTTGTTGTGGTAGTTTGAACGAATCCAAATTTCTATTGATATAATAAAATGCCACAACCACTTGTTCTTCGTAGCCGTTGCTCTCCGGGAGCCGCAGATGGTGTCATGTTATCTGCTTGACCACATTTAAGTGTTACAACGTGCGCAAACCCGATGGATATATGCAGATACAATGCAACCGCTATAAAATTCCTTTCCACCCCCATCGAGCAGCCAAGATCATTCTGCAATCGTCAACCATGCCACTTCCTACTTCGTTCCATCTGTCCATCACTTCCTTCTAGAGCTTTCTCACCCACTTGCAAACATTTAAAAATTCTGCACTCTTTACACCATGTTTTCACCAAAGTTTGCGTATTCTCCCGATACGACCGAACCATCACAAAACACTGTCATCCAACTTTTTGCCTACAATAAACTTTTATGGACTATTATGTATATCTTCACATTTCTCTCTTCTCCATTCCTTCTAATTACACATATATGCAATGCAGACTATTCATTTCAGCGTCTTCAACCCTTCTTCTGCTATTCATATTAAGCACATATTCTTTGCTTCTATAAAAGAGTGTTCCAGTTTCCTCGTACATTCTAATTTTGGATTCTATTGATGACCCGTTCCACTTCTAAATCTTTGCTTCACCTAGTTTGTGATTAGCATTTTTTCTCCTACCATTGTGTGTGTGAGTGTTTTTTTTTATTCCAAGATACCCATAAGGATCAAGCTTGATCATATTTCTACCATTGTTTTCAAAATTTATTAATCTATATTCATGGTTTTTCAATTGCCCTCAGAACCTTATTTTTTCTGTTTTACTTTCAATTTTATCCTTTTGCAAGCACTTTCAAAGTCTTTTATTATCATCATCAATTCGTTTTTTTTTTATTTGTCTCTAATCAGCATCATATAATCTGAAAATATCAGCCTCGCCCACTTCATCTAATGCTTATTTTGTTATCCCTATGCAACTTCCTCTAAATACACTACTCCTTTATATGACCTTTATATGACACACATATGCACCAAAAAATTTCACCCTGTCATTCTCATATTTTAACAAACACTTCATTTTTGCCATCCACAAAAAGCAAGGGTGTTCTTCCATACATACATACATACATACGAACTCCAAATTTTTACTTTTTTTAAATGTATAGGATTCAGTGTTTTTTTTTTATTATGAGCAAGTATCCTATTTTCTTGTTTTTACCGTTTCATAAAACTAATTGATATAAATTAACTCTGCACCGAAATCTATGATTGGCGATCATATTGCACTGAACGATAAAACTCTTGAAAATCATATATGCAGTTAAATATATTAATAGATCATTTTTAAGGAGAAAATGGTATTCACTAAATTCAGAATTTCACCTACAGTATCTTACAATTCATATTTCGTTTCGAGTGCTGAGGCTGGCATTAACAAGGAATTTTATTCTTTCGTTTGTAGGAAGTCTCAGTTTTCCCCTCACTATTTTTCAGAGTGTTTTTCTTTCCTTCGTCTCTGTTTTCGAGGTATTGTATTCCCGTCTCATGGGAGATGCTGACTTCATCATATTATCTTACAACATCATAATATTCTCTGCGGGTGCAAAGATGGAAGCTGGCGAGAAATCTTTTGATTTACGAATGAATATCTTCGTCTGTTCATATCTTTTTTCTGAAAGAAACATTTTTTTCAACTATTTATTGCACTTTTTAATACATCATTATTGTCCAGTACCATGCGATTCATTAGCCTCTCTTCGCCTTTTATGAAGTCTCCGGATAAACAGAAATCCTGAATCTAACATCAGTAATATCATAGAGCACGTTTTCACTGTCGGCTAAGCGCAGACGATTTACACTGAAAATCATCTTTTCAAATTAGCAACTACGTGCCGTACATAGGTGCGCCTGTTAGGTCCATCTCCGTCTTTCTCGTTATCACAACAAATTGTTATGAAAAGGAAACCTATTTCGTATGTACCTAAAAGATATTTCTTACACACGTAATATTTAAATTTTTGCACTGCTTTATGTGTCATGATTTTATATGCTATTTGGATGAATATTGTTAGAATAAAAATGAGATCTACATTTTTCTCTATAAACTAAATTTTATTCCTTCTAATTTCTCATTAGGGATACAGTTCGGTAAAAGCTAAATTCAGCAGCGAAACTTTGAAGTTTTAAAGTCAAATTTCAACAAGTCTAATTGACTTTTTCTAGTCATGAACAGCAAGATTTAATACAGAAAAAGCGATGCGTTCGAGCTCGAGAAGGCACAGACATCTGGAAACCTCCTCAGGTTTTCCATTCTCATAGATGAGCCATCTCACATGAGCATTACTGAATTATTATTATTATTATTATTATTATTATTATTATTATTATTATTATTATTATTATTATTATTATTATTATTATTATTATTATTATTATTATTATTATTATTATTATTTAAGCAGGTGAAACCTATTCACATGGAACAAGCACACAGGGGCCATTGACTTGTAATTCAAGCTTCCAAAGAATGTTGGTTTCAACCTCCCACCGCAGACCCCACTCTCTAGCAGTAACTGATCATGATACAGAGCCAGTGATTTTTCATCGCACTGGGGGAGTCGCGAACTCGCGACATCTAAGGGTATACCACGACACTAGCAACTATACCGGCAACGAGTACTTTATTTTATAACATAAGAATATCATTAGCTGAGTTTATAGGCTAACGGCCTACGGAAGAGGAAGCTTCATGCAAGCTTTAACACAGAATTTTTGGTTGCTTGTGTAATTATCTTTAGCACTATATGTTTGTTCTTTGGGCATCCTCGGAACCTGGCAATACAGGCAACATTGACACAAGCTATGTTTTATAACTTTTCATTGCATAATAATTAATATACAGTATATGTAAACTTACTCCTATCTAGACGCAAATGAAGGTTGTATTCACTGATTTACTGACAGATGGAAAGTCTTTTGTTGAGTCTAGAATCACTTTGCGTCAAGGAAGACACCGAAGGAAGTTTCTGAAGAACCAGGTTATTTATACTCGAGAATAAATAATGGATTTTCAATACATTATTTCTCTAAAAATCTTGAGTCACCAATATTTAACTGATTTAACTATTCATTGTATAATCCAGCTTAAAGTGCACTAGATTATCATAAGTATTACACTATGTATCTAATTGTCAGTAAACTATCATTATTTTGGGTAGGTTTAAAATTTCTACCCTTTTATGAACTAGAGCGTAAAACTTAAAAGAATAATAAAACCGGCGTTTTTTCCCATTTCTTCGTTAATCAGTGGACAATTATTATCTGTATTACTTTCTAAAGTCTGCTTAACATTCATCGAAAAAATGTGTCGGAAATGATTACGGTTCTGTTATAAGTTTCATTTATGAACGTTTTGCCTAACAGACAAAAGGTGACATTAGAAGGCTGCCCACTAAGGTCAGATTAATACCTTTTACCTTATATAATTTTATGCCAAGTGATAGGTGAATTATTGATTGACTTTTGTGAGGAAGTGGAAGTCAAGAGACGTCCCATGTAATCACGCATAGATTTCTAATCATTAAAAAGTGCTTCGGATCGAAGAAATACTCAAATATCACGTTTTCATTTATTTGTAAGAAATAATTTTTCTTAGGAGACTATTTTCTTTGCTATGTAAATTTTAGAAAGAAATCTAGGTAAAAATGTTAAGAAAAATCACGTTGTAATACTTGCCAATATTTTTTTTTGGTATGTTACATGCCTCGAAAAGTGTATTTTAATACAAATCGTTTTATAGTCTCCAGATTACAAACTATAGTTTATTAGTCTGAAGTATTTCTTGCAGTATATCGTTATTTTTACGATTTAAATTACAGTAAAACAACAGGATTGCCAATTTACCTCTGAATAAATAAATAATGAAAAAAAAAACAGTCAGAATTTCAATGACGGCTTTTTTAGGCAGCAACATACTTCTTAGGTCTTCAACGATCACTTCCACATGCAATGAATAATAATAATTATGAGCACAGTGATAATTCAGCTTCTATCTAGTAGCATAAGCTTCCTGCTCGTCAATTATTACACAATGTTTTAGGTGGGGTTTTTCAGTTTGAATACTTCTCCTTTGCCTGAGGAGACTTGCATTGCGCAGAGGATAAATCTGACCAGCGAAAAATGACAGGAACTGGATATTCACTTCGTTATCAGAGTACATCTACTTTTGCGTTTTTTTCTCAAGATATTAATGCTGAACCTTTCTTTAGACGAATACTACTAAAATAAACTTTATTTTGATCTTTGATTTCCATGAATACACGTGTAAATGATTCCACATAAGGCTTTTCTTGAACATAAAATAAATGTGAATATCCATAAATACATATAACTTTTAAATAATTTGTAAAACATTATATCAATCTGATGACCATTCGAATCCTCAAATTTATATTTGGAAAAATCACTTGTTTATAGGACGATGTGTAGCCAAATGGGACGTTCCTTTAGATTAGATGGAAAATGAAAAAAATTTTGAAAACGATATATGATATTTTAGCCTTATGGATGAATTGGAAATAATGGATACTTTACAAATAAGTCCATAAAGCAAATAGCTTGAATTTTCAACGCAACTTAACTTATATTCTGCTCTTTTCTGTTAAATAGCTCGGCAGGGACAGAAAGAGCCACGCTGCTAGTAATATCTGTGTTGCTCTGGAGATCAGCCACCTTTGTTTATAATCATTGCTCTTTCACATAGAGATTTATTGCGCAACAGGTCTGTGGATTTTGTTATTTTTTGTTTCATTTTGTTCATAATTATAAAAGCACTGCCTTAACATTTAGATAGTTTTCTTACAATAAAATTGATTTTACTGTAAAATTTACCAGAAGCACAGGATTTTATTCCAAGTTGAGACGGAGCGTCTCTATCACTAGTTTTCATATCTTACAGGAACTTTTCTGAAGGACTTGAGATTTGTACAGAAGATTACTTATACCAAATTTCCTTAGGAATCTTATGAGACAAAGTAATTTTTAAATGGCAACGAAATTTCGAAAGGTCTAGGACTATTTTGATGAGTATCTTGGAGTTCGATGTCTCTTTGACGCCTTTATTTGTAACTGATACTTTTTGTTTTGCGGAGATCATGAGAAAACTTTTATTTTTTATATTTTTAGAAACTATGCTCTAGGTACTGTTTTCCACAGAGGGAAAAAGAAATGTGACTCATAAACTTAGCCTATTACACTGAGCCTATACAAGTACAAGACAGCTGGAGTGGATGGACAGTAAGAGCCTATAAAATTAATGAAATGAAGCATCAGGATCTAAAGGTGAAACTGGGAGAAACCCCACAGCCGCACTGAGAAATGGAAGGGGTTGGAAAACGAGAAGGAACAAAAACAGGATGCGGAAATGGGAATATAGTGAAAGGCTAAAAAGCGGCTGTATTACTTTCCTGACTTTTTCTTGGTCAAAGGTGCCGTTTAACTCTTAGTCTCGTCTTACTTTCCACGGGATTAATGTTCCAACTGTTTCTTCCATTTCATCCACCTTCCCCCATGTCTGGTGTTACCCCAACAGCTTAATTCGCACAGCTCAAAAGTCTCTCGTGAGAGCCGAAAGTAAAATTGATCTGACGTAATTCTTCAGTTCATAAAGCCATTAGTTTGGTGACTTGTTTTCTTGGCTCTTTGATTCATTAGCGCCATCTCGGACATGCGTTGTAACGTGCTCGTTTCACACAATAACGAACATTTTGAAACGGAGGTGTGCATGAAGGCCACTAACCTATAGCTTAGTCCTCTGCCTAAACGGGGTAGTAAGTGCTTTTAGGAAAGAGCGTAAAACTTAAAAGAATAATAAAAGCGCTCTTGTTTGAATGAGCCCTTTCACATCCATCAAACTATATTGCTGTGCATTTATGAGCTTGGCATGTCGGGAGATGAACGTGCCCTTCGCGAAATTATCGCTGGTTCTGTCAAAGTTTCATCTATGAACGTTTTGCTTATGATTTATTGAAATATAAAATCCAGCCCCTTCATCATGACCAACCCGGCCCCGACGTCTTTAGAAAACCTAATATGGTTTGTTTACCAACCCCAGTGCCATGTGAGAGGATGTCCTGGTGCATAGATTTGGGATCTCAAAATGCTCGGATCTCTCAAGTATCACGAAGGCATTTACTGCGATGAAGAAACAATTTTTTAGACCGACCCGTCAAGACTTCATACCTTCTGTAAGTGTCATCGACAGTGCATAGGACAGCCGCCACTCACGCTTCTTAGAATTGCTCCATATTTTAAAAGAAAAACTCTCCCTCAGCGACTACCACATTTCACGAGAATGACATCATCAGCACAGACCAACCAACGGGTCGACATGAAGAACCAGACAGTTATTTTTACGATCCACCCCCGATCAGGTCACTGAAATGACGGCAAAAGACCATTGTCCTCCACCATAATTTGCTACCTGGTTCACGTGGGAGAGGCCCCAGCCTGTCAGCGATGAAAGCCACTTCATGTCTGCTGCCTCCTCAGAAAAAGGACGAAAAATTACTTTATAATAATAATAATAATAATAATAATAATAATAATAATAATAATAATAATAATAATAATAATAATAATAATAATAATAATAATAATAGAGTTATTCTAGATATCACGAAAAGTGACGATTTATTAGAAAAAAAATTTCAGTTATGATTTATTTTGTGATATTTTGCTTTCATAAAAAAAATAAAACACTGGATACAGACTATCAACATATTCTGCATCACTATGTTCTTGCTGTATAAAAGAGTTTGTGTGTTGTTTAACCTAGGGTAAGACTTTAATTTTCCCGGCATAATAGTGAACACAAAAATTTGCCAGTACATTTCTCTTTACAGACACGAACAAGACTCGAAAATGCAACTATCTCGCATTCGCATTAGAATTCCCAGATTGATAGCTTACAAATGTAAAACTGGTTCATACTTAAAGATCCACTTCCTTTTGGTAGTTGGTGAATCATTTTAGTGCTAATCTACAGAGATTTCTTTATGCGACTGATAAGCATATCATGAATATGAAAACTAATTATCTAAACTTCGATATAGCGAGAAAGTACTAAATCTTGAGGTATGGCGTCACTTCCTGTGATCCCAGTTTTGGGTGCCAAATAATCTTGCTGCAGGGTCTATTCCGTACGAAGCACTCTCTTCCCCATTTGCATACTCTCTATAGTCCCTGGCTTGGGCAACGCCTTTGGGAAACCTGTGTGAGAATAGGAAGACGTAGTGGAACATAATAAGCTTAGCCCTTCACCTTTCTTGCCGGGATAAGCATTGTATCCAACCGTTATCTCATTCGGAATTTTAACGAGCGGAGGAAAACGCACTCATGAAAAACTAGGTTCAAGGCAAACAATGACGAAGTTACCAATTACGACTTCTTTAGCTTCTTCAAATTCACTGATTTCCTGTTTGTAAACTTCTTCAGTCAATCTGAACAGTATTTGATTTGAATTCAATTTTAATTTTAATCATATAAATTCACCACTAACATTTACACTGTTCCGACGACTGTAAAGGAAAAAATATGTCTTATAACTGGAACGTGACTATAGAAATTTGAATGTGACATCCAAAATTCATACTAAAACCATATAATAAACCATCACAAATGTACGTTTACACATTTATAAAATACAAACCACTCAGAAGCGAAGCATGTCAAAAAAACTGAAAAGTTTAGGATGGTAATTTTGGCACAAAATTAAACAACTTTCTCTTTACTGTTCTGGTCGCAGGCATTGAGATCTAAAATTCTCAGAAGGAAATACAATTCTATCCTTTCAAACACAGGTTGTACTACATAACATACAAATAAGTAGAAGACCACGATGAGCTTCCAGTGACTAATAAACATCGATAACAATCAAATAATAACTATATCAAGGGGTATCCACTTTAAAATCTAAAACTTTTTCAGATATTTTATTAATGTCTTGCGGTCACACATGATTTAGAGAGGTACAGAGCGAATTTCTTAAATTCCTAATAAGGGAAGGGAGGAAAAGGAGACGAGGAGAATCATAAACAAATGATGATGTAAGATAAGGGAGGGAATAAACTGCATTAGTGACAGAGGACACCAAAAGGTATCTGCGAGAGAGCACATTCTTGGTAACGCAGAATTCATGTTTTACCCTCAAATGATCTTTGCAATTTACCATCGCAATTTCCCTTGTGAATTTGATTATACATCCGCAAACAAAACGAAGTATATATTCTTATTTTACGTGGACAATATTAGTATGTACTAAGGGTAGAAATGCAGGCGGACTACACCTGCATACCGCCGATCTGTTTGGAAGGATAGAATAGCGTACTGAAACTCTCACAATGATGCAAGTGTCTTCATTAAGGGATGTCTGAATCAGGGGTTTGATTTGCTAGAACTGGTATTGAAAGTCACTGCATTTCGTGGTTTTGATGGCTGAAACAGTCACTTCTATTTCAATGATGAAATGTTGTGGAACAATCTGTTTCCTTTTTATAAAAATCTATGGTGTGAGTTTAAGTTAATAATACTAACAGCATTTCAAGTTGTTTAAGATGATCTCCTTAAAAGAAGTGAACTTTGATGCACAAACACAATTTATCGTAATGGAATTTAAAAGATAATTTTTGTTTATTTTTAAAGTTAACCCTAAAGTAAAAAATTACATATCCTAAATGTTTTTGACTAAGAAAACAAAACCTGGAAAAAATAACGGGAAAATATTTGCGTTAAATTATGCATGACGGAGAAAGTTTTCCACGGTCAACTTGAGTTATTTGGATCCCACATTGTTTGTCTCCAGAGAAGACAGAATAACAAAAAGCAATCTCCTGTTCAGAGAATTTTTACCCTGGGTAAAGGTGGAGGAATGTAGTAATGGAACCATTATTCCTTATTTCAATGCCCTTGTGAAAAGGAAAAAGTATTATCTGACTGACAGAATCTGAGCTGATGTAGAAAAGAAATGGATCATAAATCTTAGGGCTAACATTTGTCATGCTGTATTTGCTTGCAGTTTTTAGCTACTTTTGTAGTAAGGGAGGAAGGAAAAACCAAGTACCTGATCCAGTGATGAAATAATAGATTCAAGCGAGGAAACAGAAGCAAAACAAGGCTTATGCATAAGAAGGAAGGAGAAAGAGAGTGAAGTCGTGAAAGTTACTGAAAATTTAGAAGAAATTTCACTGTTTATCGAGGAAATGAATTGCTTTAGAGAAACGGAAGTGCGGAGAGAGAGAGAGAGAGAGAGAGAGAGAGAGAGAGAGAGAGAGAGAGAGAGAGAATGAAAAGTGGTGGGGGATGGTAGTTAGGATGAAAGAGCAAGTGAAGCTCTGAATGAAACTTGCAATAGTGAGAAGTCCGAAGAAAAGAAGCCCTGAGTTAAATGGGTTTATTTGTCGAGCATCTCTTAATTGTAGAGAATCAACCAAAAGCAGAACTAAAAAAGGAGAGCGTGGAGAGAGGTCACGGTAAGTGCTTAGGATGTAGGCACTGCAAATTAGAAAGTTCAGGAATGGCGAGAATTCAAATATGAGGTTAAAATTGAACGTTTGTGGGTAGTCTTTCGATGGTATTGTGACTGAGTACCTGACCAAGATGTATAATGAGTATAAGGATGAAGAAATTGTATAAAAGGGCTAAAGGATAGGAAATTTTTTTTATGTGTATTGGGTTAGTGACAGGGATGACAATAATTATGACAGGGAGTAACAGAGTTGTGCGCATTCTGTAGCCGCTGCTAGGACTGATAGATGAAGATAACAAACGACTGTAAATAGATCAATGAACATACACATTCTATCAAAAAAAAAAAAACTCATGCCAACGGTATTTATATTTTATCTCCATCCATATTCGACATCCCCAGTTCCCTTTTTGTCTATAGTCGGCTACAAAATCCTTTAATGCATTCCTACCCTAGTCTCCTTTGACTTTTTCCCCTTCCAAAGCTCGCGCATAAACCTGCTACCTTTCTCATTTCACCAGTTCAGTGACTCGCCTCATCTTTCCTTCTGCTATCATTCGTCGCAATTACTCCATAGTCCTCTTTGTTCTTCCATCGTCGACATCATCATCCAATGCTCCATCATCCTTTTTTCCTTTACCCTTGCAGCCTTGTTCTCTTTGAACTGTCTCCTCTCACGAACACTTTTAAATTCTTTCACGAGTTTCTGCCACACTTCCTCCGCATTTAATAAATAAATGCATCAATGTGAAAAGATTTTCAAATAAATTATTTTGAATAAACAAAAAATTAATCCATAGCCATCGTTTTGTAGATTTCCATTACCTAAGTGTTTACGAGTCTCTTTGTAGATTATTAGAGATAGAAAATATTTTTGAGGATTCAGCTTTTCACTTTATTCTGCTCAGAATAGATATAAAAATGCACGGGTACATTATTTAGTATTTTCTATTTCAAAAAAAAAAAAAAAAAAAAAAAAATTATTTCTGAGAGTATTAACAATTCCTTCGTCTGTAATAAGGAGGAAAGACATAAAACGTAAAATTCTGGTGTTTTGTTATTTGCAAGAACAACGTGATGCCCCTAATGCTAAAATCACTCAGGTTTTAATTCTGGTTCAGACTACGATTTTTTTTTTCTAGTTTTGTAATGTAAGCAAATTTCTTACTTGACATCCAAAACTCTATATTTCCATATCTTTCCCTCCACGGTCATATTTATCATCAAGAATTCGATACTTTTATGCTCACTGAAAGTTCTCTGGCCCAAAGCAACCGCTGCCCTTCGCCATTCCCCAGGTGAATGATCCCTCTCAGTGCCTCCATGGCGTCCTTAAAGGGTGGCGTTCACAATTACTCCAACACTACTCCCTGGAATCTATTAAAAGAATCTCACTCACACATTACCTATGAGTGGAAAATTAAATGTCAATGGCGTCTTGAAAATCAATATGAGAAGTGCTTTTTGACGAGATCGAACTTTGAAGTGTTTTTATAAACGTTTTTATGCAATATATGAAGTAAACGAAAATGCTGGAATGTGGTGTTTTGTATCGTCTTTAAAAGTGTAATTTTAACCTGATAAAACTCTTAGCGAAAGGAGGAAAAAAATAAAGCTAATAATTTCTCTCTTTCCAGACCAAAGAGAAATGTTTATAAAGTAAAATAATTAACTGAAAATAATTTAAACTACTAAGAGCCTCCTTCATTTCATTATAAGTCTTCTAATTCTTAATATGAAAATTCTGTACTTATCGTGTGATCTGCGCACCTGCATGGCGCTGTAACAGGATGTTTATCCCTTTATCTAATAAAGAAAAAATTGAAACTCTTTTAGTAAAAAATCATTTTCATCAATCACCTGACAATGATTTTGATCACATTTATTTTTTGATTCATTAGCTTGTTCTCACTTGTGCTACTACATCTAGCTTTGTTTTGAAAATTATCAAATTTGCTAATTCGAACACTAGTAATTTTAATGATTATAATTTTGAATGTTTTTTGTTTTATTTTGGTCTTCATTGTCATTTTAGGCTTTTTCATCACATTTATTGAGTGGCCTATAAAAACAGTAAAAAGGTTAAATAAATAACACAAATCTTGTACACAAATAAACCACCGCACAAAAAAAAACTACAAATCCTCTGCAGATGCTTCCATCTGAATGCCATTTGAGGTATTTCGAATTGGAAGTTAGGCGGACAAACACTGCGTCAGCCCTCGCAGTAACTCAGAATATGCTCTGCACTTCACAGTCTATGAGAAGATTACTGTCTGTGTTACGGAATACGAGACAAAATTGCATTAAATCTTCAGATGGATTCCAAAACCGAGTTTTTTCTCCTTCCAGGTGAGCCTTTCATCTGCTTTTTACATCTCGCCGTTTTTACTGTCTCATTGAAAACGTTACACTTTTTTTTTTTTTTTACTCTATATTAGTGACAGCAAATGCCTCACGGAAGTCAGGTATAGTACTAAAGGCCTCACACACACACACACACACACACACACACACACACACACACACACACACACACACACATATATATATATATATATATATATATATATATATATATATATATATATATATATATATATATATATATATATATATATATATATATATATATATATATATATATATATATATATATATATATATATATATATATATATATATATATATATATATATATATATATATATATATATATATATATATTTAAAGATTAGCAAGATACGCTATAAAAGCGGCCGCCTTTCTGCTTTGCTTGGCCGATAGATAGGCCTTTGTCTATTTGAACCTGCGAGTAGTGAATTCTGGTTCGGGTTAGTTCGAGGCAGTACATTCGGGGACTCTGAGAGACGCTCAAAATAAATAATCCTTTGCCTAGAGCAGTAACTGGCTGGTGCAGTTTTCTTGGGTACAGAAGCGTGACCCCGGTCAGGCCATCGCGCACCCGCCCCCTACACCCGTCCAGAAGGAATAAAAGGCCAGAGCGCCAGGAGCTCGCCCTCACACACAGCCAGTAGTTAAAGGAAGGAGGTCACGAGTGCAGACCTCGCCCCCTCCCCCCCTCTTTCCCTCGTCGCCACGTGGAAGTTAACTGCCCTTTGCTCTGTACCCCAACCACGTGGCCAGCAACCAGTGCAAGTGGGGATTTGCAAGTCCCAAAGTGAGCGGAAACTCAACTGCAACCTTTCATCATCACAAGGGCGCCCTTTTCCGCACCCGACCTACGACTTGAAAGCAGTACCTTTGTGAGGGAGGTCCTTTGTCGACGCACACGCGTGAACCCTGGCAGAAGACGACGCTGGACGCCGACGTCAGCCTTACACCCCTACGATTTGGTAAAGTACCTAGAAAGAGTTGCTTAGTCACGTTATGTTCGCCCTTGTGCATTTATTAAACTTTTGGGCCTTTAACTTGGTATTCCCTGAGCTTCTTGGTTCTATCCCGGCCCACGTGTTCACTGCCTTCGTGCTCAAAGTCACTAGACAAGCCTCGGGGATGTCCTTGGCGCCCTCAGCGCACGCCCGAGTAATTCATTCCCCAAATTCCAGCCTTAGATTGTAACCTAGGTCCCCATATCGTTTCAGAAGGACGATCATAGCAGAATTCTCCTTGGTCCGTGTTCCTGGCATTCCCAAGCTCCCCCAACCTTCGGGAGGACTTCTGCAGCAGCAATTTAACGTGTTTCAGTTCATTTTCCCTTTTGATCTTGTTTGTCATGTAAATATACCTATTTTTGTATCCACGTGTTTCACGCACTTCCCTTTGAGAAAGAGCCCTCAGCTCCTGTATAACTCCTTTTATTTTTTGTTTTATATGTCCTGGTTATCTTTCAAGGCCATTATAGAGTAAAGGACTAAATGGAGAGACTTAAGAATTACCTGCACCAGGAAACATATATATATATATATATATATATATATATATATATATATATATATATATATATATATATATATATATATATATATATATATATATTTATATTAAAGTCCTGAGTGATGATATTTTGTCTTCAAAGAAAGAAGTTTAGCAGAAGAAGAACATTGTCTTTTTGGCATTGATAAAACATTAAAATTTATTGAGCTATGAGCAATTAATAAGGTTTTTCTTTCAGCAATAAATTTTATAAAAAAAAAATTCAGTCATAGTACGAGCAGCCCCTATAGTTTATTAAATTAAATGCGCTTATGGCAACAATTGAGTTTAAAAACTTCAGCCTTCCCTAGTTTTGTTCTTACGAGAACAGCCAACATATGCCTTCACTGTATCTAGGAAAGCTACTTTCTCTACTCATTGTATTCGCTTACTAAAATGTGTTGACTGCAACCTGTTTCTGAAAGGGCTTAAGAAATGCTCGCTCGGGTATGTAGAAAAAGAATTTGATATGATCTTTTAACATCTAAGCCTATTACTCTACCCAGCATACATTATCGTGAAGGCTATCAATAAAGCTACCAAAACATACTACAGAGATGCTACAACTAATAATCAAATATATTTTCACGATAAGATAAAGCCCCCATCCTTTGAGATCATCATAAAAGAATACTTGAAATTTAAGAATCTATTGATATTTCTCTGTGCCAAATCTGTGGGTAGTATAGATAAAAAACAAGCTGGTGCCGGTGTTAATAAAATCCCACGCAGTAACTGATATAAAATTTACACCAGGGAAATGAGTTTTTTTTTTTTTTTTTTTTTTACGTGTGAGGGATACTGGTAGTACCATAAATTCAAGTGACACTGAGCTGTTTTTCAATAGCAACTGCCAGTGCATAGGAAGATTCCGGAATCCACCATTTTCATTCAAACTGAGAATACAATATAGATCCGTCACGACGACAGTGGAAATTGAATTTCACTGGCGACTTAATAACAAGACACATTCTCAAGCAGAGTTTTCCATCGAAAACACCCACCAGACTCGACAAAGGTGGGAGCTAACGGAAACTAAAATCAACGACGATTTAACTCTTTCTTTACAGGACAATCCCCATTGCCATCAACCACGTCGTTATTCCACATCTACATTTTCCAAATAAGAATGCTTATCACTTATCAAATGCTCACGTAAATCGAAATACATTGCTTGTCGTGTTGATAACTGATATATATATATATATATATATATATATATATATATATATATATATATATATATATATATATATATATATATATATATATATATATATATATATATATATATATATATATATATATATATATATATATATATATATATATATATATATATGTATATAAACATAATTATGCATTTAGTGTTGAAATGAGTCATTTGGCACCATCTGTGCATTCCCCTTGCAAGTAACCGTCTTGCATATATCTGTGGAATCACTCGGCTCTATGCATGTGCAGTTCCTCCTTCTACCCCCACTGCAATGTTTCCTGTTATGAGGACATCATCGGCATACAATATTTATTCTGTGTAGGATTCATTCATTTCACAGGCCCTCATTATTACTTGCCCAGTAATTTGTCATTCTTCCGATCTGTGTTTAGTAAATATAGTTAGTTAAGAGAACCCTTGAGTTTATGTAATTTCCCTCACATGAAGAAGGCCCTAAGCCACAGACTTTCCCTTGTTTTGTCTATGGAGTTTGCCTAACATTGAGTCAGAAGTGTAATAAATACAGTAGATTTCTTGATAATGTAAGGAGCTCTCTGCATTCATCCGTTGCCAACCAGAATCAAGTAAGTATCCCTTAGACATTCAGAGTAATTATATATATATATATATATATATATATATATATATATATATATATATATATATATATATATATATATATATAAAAAGAAAACATTACCTGAAGAGATTGTACTTGGAGTTGGTGAAGTGAGTATTTTGTATGTACGTATGTGTGTGTGTGTGCATGTGTATACACACATTAACAATCGCTTTGTCTTCTTCCGGTGGGTAGCATCAGACGTGTACAACCTTCCATTTTATTGCGAAGTCATTAGGAATGCCCTTGCTAATCCTATGACCTTTTTCTTACCTGCTAAACACGATTACCTACTCACAGCTGGACGAGCTAGTGGCAATTTTGCTAGGAGCGATCCACAGACCGGCAAAAATGCACCCACTGCTGCACTGTTCGGTTACGGAGCACATTGGAGCTGGTTGTACCCCAAACCCTTAACGCCATACACATATACAACCACACACACACACACACAGATATATATATATATATATATATATATATATATATATATATATATATATATATATATATATATATATATATATATATATATATATATATATATATATATATATATATATATGGTACATAGATAGATTGATGGATACATAGACATGAGTGATTCATTCACTTTGCAACCTACGTACAGATACTTTGATCCTAAATATGAAATATATTTATATTTTAGTTTTCTTTTTTATCTGCCGTAATTTTCAACTTGCAAAGCATATATTCATGTGTATTTTGTAATAAGTGGAAGAAAAAGAAGAAGAATCTTCATAATAATAATAATAATAATAATAATAATAATAATAATAATAATAGTAATAATAATAATAATAATGAGGAGGAGGATGGGGGGAGGGGGCTGGGAGGAGGTTTAAAGAACTGACCCGATAAAACGAATCATTGTCAACAAAGGAGACTTCTGGATCCGAAAGACTAATTCATCCCGAAGGGTCTTTTGTGGAAATTGGGGAAAGCTTGAATTGGAGAATTTTCGAGGAATAAAAAGGACTAAGTTAAAGAGCAATTTGGAAATTCCACCTCCGATGCCTTTTTTGTTCTCTCTCCTTATGGCAGCTGGCGCGATGGGCTGGTTTTTTTCCTTTTGAGAAGAATTCTTTTTATGAAACCAATTTGAGCTCAAACCCACAAGCCTGGAGGCTACCTCGAATTCTTTGCTTTATTCTATCCTCACTTTTGCCTTATATTTCCTTCATGGAATATAGGCGTAATTTTTTTTATTTGCTTTGAAGAAAGAAAAAAAAAACATTAAGAAATCTTATAAAAAAAAAAAGATGCAGAAAAAACAGTGTTTTGATGTGAGCCATGAAATTTCTGAGAATCAGCCGCTTCTTGCAACTATATGGAAAGTATGAAGTGTATCGAATTATGCATACAGACAAATATGGTCGCCACCATGTCTTGCAAACGTTTCACTATTAATTACGCTCCTTCTTTAAAAATCTCTGAAATTTATAACAGACATATATAAATGAATTCTGTAAATTCAGGTTCAGCGGATTGAATAGTGATCGGTTATTAATCAACCGACCGATCACTGTTCATTCTCACTCCTCCCCTGAATCTGAATTGAAAGCCCAAAATATCAGAAATCCGGTTTTGTTAAAACTCACGCACATACACCCACTTACACAGCATTGCAAAAAGCCAGTCAATATGTGGGTAAGTAAATAGTTTTTGACCGGTACCTATTTCATCAAACAAATGGTAAAATGTGGATGCAAGAAGTTCAAGTTGCTTACCCAAAATAAAATAGTATATATATAATTATTATATATATATATATATATATATATATATATATATATATATATATATATATATATATATATATATATATATATATATATATATATATATATATCAAAATATATATATATATAATATATATATATATATATATATATTTATATATATATATATATATATATATATATATATATATATATATATATATATATATATATATATATATATATATATATATATATATATATATATATATATATATATATATATATATATATATACATATATATATATATATTTATATATATATATATATATATATATATATATATATATATATATATATATATATATATATATATATACCCATAAAACACTATTTGAACATTGACATTATATATTGATCAGGCACTTGTTTCTGTTTCTGTTCACTGGTAGAATATGGACAGGTGGAAAGATTACAATGGTGGTATATATACAAAACAGAGTGTGGCCTTGGGCTCCCGATGTTGGGCGGAGGTGGCGTTTTCTTAGAAGGAGGAGAGATGACCAAATTCTAGTGGTTTGGCCTCATTAGCTCCCGTTTGGCGATGGATCTGAGGTCGCGTTTCTTGGGCCCAAGATGACCCAAGAAACGCGACCGCCAGATCCATCGCCAAACGGGAGCTAATGAGGCCAAAAACCACTAGGAATTTGGTCATTCTCCTCCTTAAGAACCGCCACCTCCATAACATCGGAGGCCTAAGGCCACACCTTCATGTTTTTGTATATATACCATTGTAACTTTCCACCTGTCCATATTCTACCAGTGAACAGGGGCACAGAAACAAGTGTCCGAAATATATGGTGTCAACGTTCAAATAGTGTTTTATGGGCCTTCTCATTTTCATATTACACTGTAGTATTACAGAAAAGACATTCATATATTACACTGTAGTATTACATATAAATATATATATATATATATATATATATATATATATATATATATATAATCAAGGATATCCTCCTCATCATAGACCCCCAGCGCATATTCCTTTAACTGTTGGGTCAAAGGAAATTGGCGACGACAGGAAAAAAACACAGAGTTTGAACCAGATCGAAGCTGTTAGCACCAGTAGGTAGCAGATAGTTATCCCTTCGCCCTAAATCGTTCTATCCGGGGAACAATGGAACCCCACTTCTCACCCCCATCGCGTGATGTGGGGGTAGTCAGCGTTAGGGAAGGTTAGGGACTTATTAGGGCTGGTGGCCAGGTAGGACCTTAATCTTTAAGTACATAACATTTGAGGACATTTTCCTGTTTTTGTTGCTGGTTGCCTGACTTGTTTGCAGGAAATGTCGACTCAAGATGGGGACCTGGCAAGACGCCGCTGTTTTGAAAGAGGTCAGACGCGTTCTCTTCTCAGTGCTGGGTGGAAGTCTATCGCCCATCTTCTTCAGCGAGCTGACGTATTTTCTGACGAACGGCCGATCGATTGTTGGCACCCACAATTTATTAGTCAAGGTTCATACATTGCAAATAGTCAGTAAGCCAGCCCTTTCCCTTCTCCTCGAACCCCTTAAATTTCCCCTTCCTTTAAACTTTAACTCCTTCCTCCACAAAGCATTTTTCCTTTGTTAAGAGTCCTGCTTCGGCCTCCCGTATCTTGCCCCATAGTGTGCCTTGAATTCCAGTAAAAGATCCAGTGATAAACATCCAGTTATCCCTTCCCCAGTGCTACTTAAGGGCAAATTAGTCTAAGTAATACAAGTGTTGAAGTTTTCTCTTTGTGTGATTGCGAGCACGTGTGCAGTGTCCCTGGGCCCAAATCCATTAATATTCAAAGATTGTGATTATGTGATTCCTTATCATTATCTGCTGGGCTACGTAGTGGTTAATATTTAAATCATGCAGTGTGTAACATTTTATAGGAGGATTCCATCTCCCTCAGTGTGTGCCGCCGTTCTAATCCAGAACCTTTCTTACAGGGGAGGTATCAGCTGCTCTATTGCACTCTGTGTCCGATAAGCCGGACTGCCATTCAAATCCTGAACTATTTCTGGTCGCAGTCCGATTACTGAAGTCCGTTGTAGCCTGCCGAATTTTATATGAATTAATTTACCCATCCTGGAGTTCAATCCATCGCAACACAATTAACTAAGAACCTCTTAATGTAATTTTGGCCTAACCAAGTTATTATTATAACAGGAATAATTGTATTGTACATTGGCCCCTTCTTAATTAGCTTGTTTGCTTGCCAATTACTGCATTATTGCTCACTGTGTACAATTAATGAGCCTGCCCATTGGTTACTATTTTGCATTCTGTTTTGTCTCCTTGCTTAAGTGCTTAATCTCTGTAAATAAACCCCTTTTAATTGTAAAAGAAGTCTAATTCCAAATGGCGACCTTAATCATTTAAGTATAAATCCATGGAAAATCTAAGGTAAGTTTTCAAATAACTTTTCCTTTGTTCATAATCTGGGCTCACTTGGTTCTTTGGCAGTTCCGAAGTAAATTTGTTTCAATCCTATCCCCAACCAAGACATCCAGATTATGACAATATATATATATATATATATATATATATATGTGTGTGTGTGTGTGTGTGTGTGTATGTGTGTGTGTGTGTGTGTGTGTGTAATTATTAGATGCCAATGCATGTATTCCACTAAACTTAGACAACAACGCTTACCTTCAAAACTGAAAATCTGAAGGAACTAAATGAAAGCCGTTGATGTGTTGAAACCATTCATTCTGTTATGCCATCAGCTGTTCCATCAGTTAACTCGTGGCTAAGCAGATGTGCACTGGAACCGTGCTCAAATATTAAAGGGTAAAACAAGAATCTGAATAAAAGTGGATGTCAATAATGAAATTTTACAAATCATATTTCAAAGTAAAGCTTCATAAGACTGACTTCCCCAGCTCCTGTGACAGGTTTGGTGGTTTACAATAGAACTGTCTCTGCTTCGGGGATGAGCACAGCCTCAAGACACCTGGGTATTCACTGTAGGCTGCTGCTACAATGTGATGTTCTCCAGTTTAATGACCAAAAGCTGTACATAGAGCTGGATTAAGTGAGGCAGATGTTTGCAGTCAGCAAATGCCCTGCCAGAACGACTGAGGACCTGAAATGGAAGAAAAGGGAACAATCTGGAAGCAACCAGATTCGGAAAACTAGGGAAATGTTGTCTTAAACAAGTATATGGCACATGTGCATTGTCGTTTAATAACTACACACACACAAACACCCACATAAGCACACACACATCGTATATATATGGGATCTCATCGAATGACTTAGATTTATCTTCTAGTCTCACCGATACTAAAATAATAACATTTTCAGTGTTTATCTTGATTAAACAAATTGCCGTTTTTATTTCAGTTCCTTGCTAATGTGCTATTACCATATATATCAAATGTCAAACCTTATTGCAAAGAGCCTCACACACACACATATATATGTATAAATGTGTGTGCAGTATATATATATATATATATATATTTATATATATATATATTGTTTGTTATATATATATATATATATATATATATATATATCTGTGTGTGTGTGTGTGTGTGTGTGTACAAGGTCTTTTGCAATAAGGTTTGACATTTGATATCTATGGTAACAGCACATTAGCGAGGCATTGAAATAAAAACGGCAATTTGTTTTATCAAGATAAACACTGAAAATTTTATTATTTTAGTATCGTTGAAACTAGAAGATGAATCTGAATCACTCGATGAGATCCTTTGCTTACGCGATATATTTCTTGGCCTATTGCATCACCCTCGTCATTTCCATTCTACGTAATTTCGCAAGTATACTTGGCTCTAATTCTTTTAACAGATAGTTAATGAAAATGAATATATGAATAGACGAAAGAACTAAGGTGTTTACTATTACGGGGAAACAATTTCCAGGGTAATAAAAGGGGATCAGTTCCATAGCCAACAACTCGAAAACAATGGCACCGGACCTGTCCCTTGAAAATTATGCGGACATAAATGTTTGAATGGCTATCTCGCTGCGTTTGATAAAATGATTATTTGGCAATCAGATCCTCTTTCGTTTAACGGAAAACAAGATTTATGGCTTGTGTTAACATAACCATACTGTCACCAGCGTTTGGAAGCGTTAAGTGAAAGTAACCTTTAGGACTTAATTGATTTATAAATGTACTTTTGGACATCGGAATAGCTTCTGCCATAAAGGTCTTTGATAGGGGATGTTGAGTGAAAGCAAAATACATATAAAAAAATTTAAAAGGTCTTTTACTCATTCATGTAGAAACAAGTGCCTGGGATATTCAGCAAAAAATATAACAATTTTCAGCAGTTGCTGTATACGCCCAAGTTAAATCTGAGGGCCTCATTAAAGCTATTCCGCTAAATAAGAGTGATTTCCATTTAATGTGCCAGTTGACTTTGTAGAAACACAGAACAAGGCCATCGAAACTTTTACCCATCAGTGACTGAGAGGGAAATATAATTCTGCAAATAATATGTTTGTGAATAGATATTTCCTTTTCTGTCTTCGCTGAAATCACAAACATTTATCTATTTGATGTTTGTTCCGAGTCAGAAGCATGAGAGATGAATTATCAAAAGACTAACCACTGGTGTGCATAGCCTTGATCTTTAAATGATAAAATTCCGCAGTGATTTGAGTGACCGCTACTATGGTCCTATGTGCCAGCCAAAACATTTGAGAATAAGCATAATAGCTTAGCAAGAATGTTATCATAACCCTGTGGCAATGTATATTAACTTTAATAGTAACAGTTACTACCGAAAACTGAAAATGATTTCACGAGATTTTTTTTATGGTTCCAGTGGTTATATGCCCATGCCTTTGTGACTAAACTACATAAGGAACATTCAACTGCTTTGAATTTATCCTGGCTCCATTTAGATTGTCCTGAGATCATGGGGATGATGCAACAAGATAGATAAATGAATAAATAACGTCTTTGAAAATGAACTTTGAAAGTGTATGAAATTCACTAGTCAAAAAAAGCACATTTTTGAGGCTGAACCCAAATGTCTGGAAAAGAAGAAAACACCCTCATACAAAACATGGGATGGTTCATGAAAGGGAAAATGAGAAGAATAGCTTTAAATGCAGACAGCTTTTCCGGCAGAAGCGAAAAGGGCGAGAAGTGGCGCTCTAAGAAGCGCGCCATTATGCAAAAGAGCGCTACTTTGGGATAATACTGAACGCTTAACAAAGCAAAGCATTGTAGGGAAAGACAAAAAAATCTTGCGTTTTATGCTTGAAGATTGTCTGTTGCAGCAACCAAATAAAATATAGGCCCATGAGCAATTTTTTAGTCAATACCAGTGAGGAAAAAATTAAAGTGATTTTCAACAAGGCAATTAATAAATTCAGGAAAGATTTTTGAAAAAAGATAATCCTTCATTCATCATTGAAATCCTTCGCTATTTAAAAATGCAGCACAGTTTTATTGATAATATTTATCTTTTTAATTCTTATACTGATTAATATTGCGCATATATAGACATTGCCATAGTCATGTTAAGTATTAAGCAAAACTTTGTAAATATTCAGTTCATATAGAATTTTTTTTTTTTTACTTTTTTTGCAATTTTTTTCCAGAAAATGGACTCTAGTTAGAATCCCAACATCTCTACAAATGACATAGAAAAATTGAAAGTTGAGACAAAACTTTGAGAACTTTTCTCAGCTACTGTAAAAAAACAATTAAAAATGACTTCTCTCGCTTCGAGAAGAATAACTCCTGACAGGGACGATTTAACATAAATATTCATGCTGAATCAATCAACTTCAGGTAAGAGTTTGCAAGGCAAAACACGGTGACTGTTTCATATTTGTTTGTTCATCTGATCTGAAATCCTATATGGTACATCGACAGGTTGGTATATCGCTTTTCCCGAGATATTGTGTGATAAAATCTAGCTCTGAGCCGACATCATAAGTTATACCTTTCCTAACTAAAATCTATTAGGACCACTGGAATGAGATACTAAGTACAAAACTAAACCTTTATTGACAAAAAAAAACAACGAAAAATAACTTTTAAAAATTACGAAGAATGAAAACGAATGATTCATCATAACTATCAAAATCTTTCTTCTAAGGAAATAAGGTCCAAAATCATAAAGTTAATTACTTAAGGAAATAGGTCAATTAATAAAATCAGGCCATCTCAAAATCATACCACTCCCTTCCTTGAAGAAGGAACGTGAAGGGAGGGAGAAATGGAATGGAATACCTGTGAAAGAACAAACGTTATATTAAAACCAAATTCACAAAAATACAAATGCATAACCTTGTAGATTTCACTGCAACATGGGCAGAGTTCTTCCAGAGTCTGAAAAAGAAGACCTGAAATGTTTATGAGTTGTACCACTTCACAAAAATCCTCTGGGACAGTCTCCATTGTCTGCTGCTATTTTGTTTCACAGACATGCTAAATTATACCGATAACAGATCGCAATGCCCAAATCTTCATTGTTCACTCCCATTTTATTCATTAGGCAATGCACATACGAACACACTCTTCGTGACATCATTGAGTCAAAATACGGCAAGACACGCCTCTGTACCCAAGGCGTCTTGAAGTACACGTACACACACACATCACATTATTTGAATGCTTTCTTCAAAACCGGTTTTATAACCGGTTCATTTTAGAACGTTTTAAGCTGAAAGGCATTTTCACTGCCCGTGTCCTGTCACCAAGGAGCTCTGCGATTTCTGTGGTATGTGAATGGTTCAGCATTTTCCTATATGCTGTGAATAGTCAAAATGGAAATGCGAATAGCTGACCCAACTTTTCAAAGGTCACCTTCTCAATTTCTGTATATATATATATTTATAGCAATATTACATATATATATATGTATATATATTATATATATATATATATATATATAAATATATATATATATATATATATATATATATATATATATATATATATAAAATTACATATGTATATATAAAAGTAACCAGTATATTATATATATATATATATATATATATATATATATATATATATATATATATATATATATATATATATATATATATATATATATATATATATATATATATATATATATATATATATATATATATATATATATATATATATATATATATATATATAGCTACAAAAGTCAAAATCCTTTAATATACCGTTTCTAAAGGAAATAATATACAATATATGTTATAAAAGGTGATTTTTAGTTGATAATAAGTTCGTCGTCTCGTGGGCTCGAACCACGGAAGACAAGAACTCAGGACTACAGTAACGCGATTTTAACCACACGGCCAACAAGTGAGGTATAGTAGATACCGACTCCCACCTTACAAATCCCCGTCGAACTCAGGTATTTGTATTTAGAATCGATATCAACCCACCTCTGCCATGCTAACCATGTAGTGCGTTTGTCGCAAGCAGCCATATTATGAATGAATTTTTATCACATCACCTTGATTCATATACAAGCATTAAGCTACAAACGTCCTTTAATAACCAATTCGCTCTACCTCGGAAATAATTATATACGTATCTGGTAAAAAAATTACAAGTAGACTCTAAATATATATTTCAGCTTGAGAAGTAATAATTGATTAAATACTTGGCTATGATGGTAAAGGTGGGTCTATTCCAGCTTACGTATTTTTTTCTGAATTCGACAGATAAAAGTACGCATGGGACATGTATACACTTATTAATTATGTCATACAGATTGAATTATTGCGACACTAGCTTTCATAATCTACCTAGGACGCAACTTAAGAAACTACAAATCAAGATGAATAAAGGACATTGCATCTCCTAAAAGGATTACCGCTTTAGTATGTAAGTTGCGATGGCTATCTATTACAGCTAGAATAATGTTAAATTATGTGTAATGACCCATTAGGCTATCAAGACTTGGTGTCCAAAATATCTGAAAGACCTGCTGGCAATAACAGACAACGTATGGAATCAACACAAGATTAGCTACAGACGGTTTCATCTTACTTGTTTGACAAGAAATGTATGTCCATTGTTTAACCACTTCATCTTATGCTAGTTTTCTTTTCATTTGTGTTTGTCAACGGAGGTGTCAGTCGCATGCTGCAGAAACACATCCAGGTAAATTCTGTAATTCTTACATAAGTACCGGACACTTTCGGCCATTTAGAAATAAAGACAGCGAAAAGAAGGAGTAGTCGTGGCTGGAAAGCATGGAAAAGAAATCCAGAAATAAACCAGTTGACAAAATGTACACATTTACAAAATGTACCCAGTGACAATGTGTAATCTGTGTAATAAACGTGAATAATATACACGTTAGACCAAATCTAACCAGTATAAATACCAAATGGATACATTTGTTCGGTCTTCCACCATCTTACACCAGTAAGAATTCTATGTAGCCTGCTGTGAAACTGGATTTCACATATATACCTACGCTCATCTACGTAATAATTGTCTATTTTTTGACAGTCTTAACAACAGTTATCATCCGAAGGAATCAAACTCAGTGAATGTTGTCTCTTCAGTTTAGCAAAAGGTGCTCATCCATCCCGGAATACCTTATCAGCGCAGTGGCAAAAATAAAAGGATGCAAATATTCCTCTTCACCGCATCGTTGGCCTAGAAATACCAACATATTTTCAGGTTAGAATAAAGATGACTGTTACATTGTTCTCAAGATTTGTAATGATATGTAATTAGATTCTTATTAAGAATTTGTTTGGGTTCTCAGTCCAACCACATTCGATAGCTTACTATTTTACTAAAATTTTGATCACTCTCTATTAAAACAGTCGGAGTTTACTGACACCTTTTTGCACATTGCACTGATAACAAATACTTCGAAGACTGGGCTGAAGAGGTTGGACATCGGTTTGTAATTAGGCTAAAATTACACCAAACTTGCTGGTCATTGGATTGCCCATAGTGATATCACGAGAAGTGACTTCCTCTATTAAGAAACAGGTGAGGGAAAACTTGAAGTAGATCGTTATCTGAATAGCATTTATGGAAATTCCTTTTCATACAGCAATGAGTATTCAGCTTCCAAGCAAATTTTGTTATAAGACAAAAACTTCATTCAGATTTCTTTTGGGATAACACAAAAGAATTTCGAAACCTTAAGCAGTCATTGATATTGATAATCTAACACACACGCACATACACACACGTGTATAAAATACACACACAATTATATGATGATCTATATTTCTATATATATAGGGTTTTCAATATATATATAAATATATATATATATATATATATATATATATATATATATATATATATATATATATATATATATATATATATATATATATATATATATATATATATAACAGATTAGTATTTGTGTAGTGTATGTATAACGTGTCTTTGTAAAAATCTATCTTCAGGAGAACATGGAATAGATCTGGTCCTACTCCTAAACACTCACCCACACTGATCCCCTTCCCTCAGACGCTACTCGCACTCTTTCCCTCAAAAGCCTCTCTCTCTCTCTTCTCTCTCTCTCAAACATCACAAAGATCTCTTTTTTCGAAAACCATCCTCACAAAGAAATGAAATGGATCAACCTAAGGAAACACAATCTTTATCAAAAACAGATTTATTTTCAAAGCAACCTAATGTGAATAAACAAAGTCAAAGATTAAAATGCATCATAACTTTGTGTCAAGTCAAAATAACCTAACTCTGACTAAAAGTATCATTATGGCTAATAGCCTGCAAATTCAAAAACTCTTACATATTCCAACTTAGACATTATAAGTCTAGTCTCAAAAAGTCAACCACATGAGAGATATAGACATTGCAACAAGTTTGCATTTGTCTACCTCTATAATCTGGTTTCCACCATGTATTAACATCATGTCATCCCACTACAGACATCTGTGAAAGAATTAAGCACAATAGTAATCTCCCAAAAACACAAGTGCAAAACATAATAATAAAATCTAAAATGCATGGTTAAATAATGGTAAGCAGAACACAATAAAATAGAATATTAAAATGGTAAAAGGTTATGTTCAACACACGCACACAAGTTCATAAATGTCTTGAAACATGGTAAAACCATAAGTTCATAGTTCACACATAAAAACGAAGAGTCTGAACTTTATCTTATTCTGCCAGTTCTAAGAGATTGCAACACTCAAAGTATAATGTCTTGCCGATCACGCTTTCAGCTTCGCTAATGAACGATCAGACTTATTTTTTTGGCAGAATTAGACACAAAATCTATATTCTCTAACATATGAACTTATATACCCACATACCAATCGGTCATCTGATATATACCGGAGCCAATATTGTATGTTCATCACGTCATAGCAGCTGAGGTAACTATTTATTTGCTGAATGCAACGATTCTGCAACCGGGGTATATACAATAGTATACATCTCACATAATGTCTTTCATCACCTTATAGTATTGTATATATGAAATGAACATATACATAAATATATAGTATATATATATATATATATATATATATATATATATAATTTTATAATATATATAATAGGTATTTATATTTATATATTTATATATATATATATATATATATATATATATATATATCTTATATTATTATAAAGGCATTAGCAAGGTCCATAAAACGCATCAAAAAGGCCATAATTTATTCATCTGAGACGTTTCGCACATGTACTATGTGCATCTTCAATCTGCAAATATAACAAATTTCGTTAAAAATTTACAAAAAAAACATTAAAAAGATAAGGTTAAGAGAAAAAAAATATTATTTACAAAAATAAAATTAACTTGAAACGTATACAGTAAAAAGAAACCAGTACTCAACAAACCATTCAAAGGAGAAGGAGAAGAACGAATGACCAAGAACTGACCCCACCCTACGACTTCAGTTATGCTAGATAAAGAGGAGAAGCGGAAACGTTAGAGTTCAAAGACGGAACAAGTCTTTTGATGTATAAAGACTCAAAGGTGGTTAGGTAATCGCTATGGCTTGTTCCACCAATAATAGAGAAATGTTTTTTGTTTATTTCGATTTTACATATGGAGGCATGGTTCTTTATATTAGAAAATTCTGGTTTTACTCAATTTCTGGCCCGTTCTAAAGCTGTATCCCACATTACAATATCTCACCTGCAGTAAAACGGCAAGATCCAACATAGATACCGGGACATCCCGGGCACTTGAGGGGGAATTTTATAAATAATGTTAGATCTCATGAAGGCCTGTAATCAGTTTGTCCTTGTAACCAAAGAATGCACCAATCCTGAGTGGATTGATTGGAATAAATTGTATCTTCAGGCAGGCAAATTCCTGTTCAATTATTTATTTAAGTTTGGCTGAAAACTTGTTGTCAAAAATAAACGGGATTGTTGCATATATATTTTTTCTTTGAGACATTATAAGAGGGTGTCGGATTAGAGAAGTGTTGTGAGAGCAGTCTGTTAGTGACTTTAAAAATCAAATTTTCAGGATAGGAGTTCTGTAAGAAAAAATTAACTAAAAATAAAATCTCATTATGAAAAAGAGACCAACTTGGAGAATATCGAAGAGCCCTATAAACCAAAGTGTATATGGAATTTAGTTTAAAGTTCTTGAAACATGAACCACAGAAGTTATTAGCAAGTCCAGTGTGTGTTTTTTTCCTATATACAGATGTAGTAAATTTACCACTGTCTCTGCTTACACTGATATCTAAAAAAGGTAAAGAGTTGTTACTTTCTTTTTCCATGCTAAAGAAATTTATGTTATGATGTTGCTTATTAATATGGTCCAGAAACATCTCTCTGCCAGAGGTTCCTGAACTACAGCAAAGGTATTATATATGTTTATATATATATATGATATATATCTATATATATATATAATATATATATAATGTTATACTTTTAGTTTTATGTAAAGAAATAATATATTTATATATTTGTTTATCCGTTATAAGTTGATAATTTTCATATATATCAGATCTTAAAAGCGAAATCAGGATAGAGAGCTGCAAATTGGGATCCTGATATCCTCGTCCGTCGCATAAACGATATAAATTGCACTTAGTATCAGCTTAAAAGTTTTTATAATATATAATATATAAATATATAT